>NW_024608474.1:40000-42500 GCF_018296145.1 Oncorhynchus tshawytscha
TCCTGGAGATCTACTGTCCTGTAGGTTTTCAGTCCAACCCTCTTCCTGGAGATCTACTGTCCTGTAGGTTTTCAGTCCAACCCTCTTCCTGGAGATCTACTGTCCTGTAGGTTTTCAGTCCAACCCTCTTCCTGGAGATCTACTGTCCTGTAGGTTTTCAGTCCAACCCTCTTCCTGGAGATCTACTGTCCTGTAGGTTTTCAGTCCAACCCTCTTCCTGGAGATCTACTGTCCTGTAGGTTTTCAGTCCAACCCTCTTCCTGGAGATCTACTGTCCTGTAGGTTTTCAGTCCAACCCTCTTCCTGGAGATCTACTGTCCTGTAGGTTTTCAGTCCAACCCTCTTCCTGGAGATCTACTGTCCTGTAGGTTTTCAGTCCAACCCTCTTCCTGGAGATCTACTGTCCTGTAGGTTTTCAGTCCAACCCTCTTCCTGGAGATCTACTGTCCTGTAGGTTTTCAGTCCAACCCTCTTCCTGGAGATCTACTGTCCTGTAGGTTTTCAGTCCAACCCTCTTCCTGGAGATCTACTGTCCTGTAGGTTTTCAGTCCAACCCTCTTCCTGGAGATCTACTGTCCTGTAGGTTTTCAGTCCAACCCTCTTCCTGGAGATCTACTGTCCTGTAGGTTTTCAGTCCAACCCTCTTCCTGGAGATCTACTGTCCTGTAGGTTTTCAGTCCAACCCTCTTCCTGGAGATCTACTGTCCTGTAGGTTTTCAGTCCAACCCTCTTCCTGGAGATCTACTGTCCTGTAGGTTTTCAGTCCAACCCTCTTCCTGGAGATCTACTGTCCTGTAGGTTTTCAGTCCAACCCTCTTCCTGGAGATCTACTGTCCTGTAGGTCTGTTGGACTGAAGATGTCCAGGAAGAGGGTTGAGCAGTCTTGCTATAGAAGATACAGTATTGGCCTTCTTTCCTTGCTATACTGTGGATTCAATCCCTCTAACTTTGTGTTTGAGTTCAGCAGTAAATAATCTAGCTACAATGTTAGCCAATAGTGACAATACATTGCAGTGATCCTCCTAACCCTTCCTAAACTGTCTCCCTTGTTCTCTCAGCTGTTTGCCATGGTGTTTGCCATGTGTCTGTTCAGAGGAATCGACCAGTAACCCTGACAACACACACAACTCCAGGAAGACACTCAACAGAGGACACAGACTAAACGAAGGAGAAGAGAGCCTAAAGATAACCACCTGTAGATTATAAATCAGATGTTAGGAGAATAGAGACTGTAGATTATGAATCAGATGTTAGGAGAATAGAGACTAAAGATATCCACCTGTAGATTATAATTCAGATGTTAGAATAGAGACTGTAGATTATAATTCAGATGTTAGAATAGAGACTGTAGATTGTAAATCAGATGTTAGGAGAATAGAGCCTAAAGATAAGATTATAAATCAGATGTTAGGAGAATAGAGACTGTAGATTATAAATCAGATGTTAGGAGAATAGAGACTGTAGATTATAAATCAGATGTTAGGAGAATAGAGACTGTAGATTATTAATCAGATGTTAGGAGAATAGAGACTAAAGATATCCACCTGTAGATTATAATTCAGATGTTAGGAGAATAGAGCCTGTAGATTATAATTCAGATGTTAGTAGAATAGAGCCTGTAGATTATAATTCAGATGTTAGGAGAATAGAGACTGTAGATTATAAATCAGATGTTAGGAGAATAGAGACTGTAGATTATAAATCAGATGTTTGGAGAATATATCCTGTAGATTATAATTCAGAAAGATAACCCTTGTAAGATTATAAATCAGGTGTTAGGAGAATAGAGACTGTAGATTATAAATCAGATGTTTGGAGAATAGAGACTGTAGATTAAAGATGTTTATCCACCTGTAGATTATAAATCAGATGTTAGGAGAATAGAGACTAAAGTATTTTCAGTCTTTTTATGTTTCAGGTTTGATGATAGGAGAACAGTGACTTGTACTTCACAGCTGGACCTCTGAGGTGCTGTTCAGGCCACGACATTGTAAACCAGGGCTGGGGGGGCAATTCTATTTCAAATCAGGAGGTAAAGCCGAAATGCACATTCCAATGTTCCACATTAAAAAGTTGAAAAAAAAGGAGAATTGGAATTTCAGTTGTACTTCCTGAATCGACTGATTTGAAATGGAATTGAGCCCAACCCTGCTATAGACACACAGCATGAAGTTTGTGCTATCATGCCAACTCCCTGTCACACTGATGACCCTAGCCTGAGTGCCAGTCTGTTTGTGCTATCATGCCAACTCCCTGTCACACTGATGACCCTAGCCTGAGTGCCAGTCTGTTTGTGCTATCATGCCAACTCCCTGTCACACTGATGACCTAGCCTGAGTGCCAGTCTGTTTGTGCTATCATGCCAACTCCCTGTCACACTGATGACCCTAGCCTGAGTGCCAGTCTGTTTGTGCTATCATGCCAACTCCCTGTCACACTGATGACCCTAGCCTGAGTGCCAGTCTGTTTGTGCTATCATGCCAACTCCCTGTCACACTGA
>NW_024608474.1:47500-63894 GCF_018296145.1 Oncorhynchus tshawytscha
CTAATGAGGTATGACAGTTTAACTAAACTCATGAGGCATTTATAAGTTATATTCTTCAAGGATCAATGGATGTATCAACTGCTGATTGCCCCTGTAATACGCGCTTGTTTCCTTGGCAGTGGGGTCTGTTTGTATGAGTTAATAAAACCCGTGGTGCTAGCTCTGTCCTGGTAGCAACTGATTCATTGGATAGCAACAGCATATCGTAGGTTCGAATCTCACTGACACCGTGCCACAATAAAAAGACGTGTTTGCATGACTGATGCCTAAGGAGGTTAATTTCCATGTGTCCTATCTGTGCTGGGAGTTCAGAACAGTTAACCTTATTGAAAGTTTTAAGGCAGTTATTTAAAAAAAACTCAAAATAACCTTCAATCTTAGTTCTCTGAACGTTAATAAAACCTCCCAGGAAAACTTTCGGGGAAACATAGTAAAATGTTCTCAGAACCTCCCTGTAACCAGAGTAAAACGTTCTCAGAACCTCCCTGGAACCAGAGTAAAATGTTCTCAGAACCTCCCCGGAACCAGAGTAAACATTCTCAGAACCTCCCGGAACCAGAGTAAAATGTTCTCAGAACCTCCCTGCAACCAGAGTAAACATTCTCAGAACCTCCCTGGAACCAGAGTAAAACATTCTCAGAACCTCCCTGGACCATAGTAAAACATTCTCAGAACCTCCCTGCAACCAGAGTAAACATTCTCAGAACCTCCCTGGAACCAGAGTAAACATTCTCAGAACCTCCCTGGAAACATAGTAAAATGTTCTCAGAACCTCCCTGGAACCAGAGTAAACATTCTCAGAACCTCCCTGGAAACATAGTAAAATGTTCTCAGAACCTCCCTGCAACCAGAGTAAACATTCTCAGAACCTCCCTGGGACCATAGTAAAACATTCTCAGAACCTCCCTGCGACCATAGTAAAACATTCTCAGAACCTCCCTGGAACCAGAGTAAAACATTCTCAGAACCTCCCTGGAACCAGAGTAAAACATTCTCAGAACCTCCCTGGAACCATAGTAAAACATTCTCAGAACCTCCCTGGAACCAGAGTAAAACATTCTCAGAACCTCCCTGGAACCAGAGTAAAACATTCTCAGAACCTCCCTGGAACCAGAGTAAAACATTCTCAGAACCTCCCTGGAACCAGAGTAAAACATTCTCAAAACCTCCCTGGACCATAGTAAAACATTCTCAGAACCTCCCTGCAACCAGAGTAAAACATTCTCAGAACCTCCCTGGACCATAGTAAAACGTTCTCAGAACCTCCCTGGAACCAGAGTAAACATTCTCAGAACCTCCCTGGAACCAGAACAGAATACATTTTCACTTCAGTTTTACCAGCCAGGAAACGTGGCTTCGTTCCCAGAACCAATGGGAAAATAAAAACTTCGTTAGCAACTTCCAAGGAACCAAATGTGCTAGCTGGGTGGTCTGATGGTTGGAAGTGAGGGCGAGGGGAGGGCCTTCTATGTGTTTCTGTGGGTAGAATAAAAGCGGACTGTAAGTTTAACGCCCCTAGTGGTGCAGGAAACGCGTCGGTAGAAGTGGTGCAGGAAACGTGTCGGTAGAAGTGGTGCAGGAAACGAAGTGGTGCAGGAAACGCGTCGGTAGAAGTGTGGCAGGAAACCGGCGGTAGAAGTGGTGCAGGAAACGCTGGCAGTAAGTGGTGCAGGAAACGCGGCAGTAGAAGTGGTGCAGGAAACGCGGCAGTAGAAGTGGTGCAGGAAACCGGCAGTAGAAGTGGTGCAGGAAAACGGCAGTAGAAGTGGTGCAGGAAACACGGCAGTAGAAGTGGTGCAGGAAACACGGCAGTAGAAGTGGTGCAGGAAACGCGTCGGTAGAAGTGGTGCAGGAAACACGGCAGTAGAAGTGGTGCAGGAAACGCGGCAGTAGAAGTGGTGCAGGAAACACGGCAGTAGAAGTGGTGCAGGAAACGTGTCGGTAGAAGTGGTGCAGGAAACGCGTCGGTAGAAGTGGTGCAGGAAACGTGTCGGTAGAAGTGGTGCAGGAAACGCGGCAGTAGAAGTGGTGCAGGAAACACGGCAGTAGAAGTGGTGCAGGAAACACGGCAGTAGAAGTGGTGCAGGAAACGCGGCAGTAGAAGTAGTGCAGGAAACACGGCAGTAGAAGTGGTGCAGGAAACGTGTCGGTAGAAGTGAGGTAGACCATAATTCCACCTAAATCAAATCAAATTTGATTGGTCACATACACGTGTTTAGCAGATGTCATTGTGGGTGTAGCGAAATGCTTGTGATTCTAGCTCCGACAGTACAGTAATATCTAACAAGTAATATCTAAGAATTTCACAACATTACACGCAATACTAACACATTTAAAGTCAAGGAATGGAATTAAGAATATATAAATATTTGGACGAGCAATGTCAGAGCGGCATAGACTAAGATACAGTAGAATAGGATAGAATAATGCATAGACTAAGATACAGTAGAATAGTATAGAATAATGCATAGACTAAGATACAGTAGAATAGTATACAGTATATATACATATGAGATGAGTTATGCAACATATATGATTAACATATATAGTATTAACATATATTATTAACATATATATTATTAACATATATTATTAACATATATAGTATTAACATATATATTATTAACATATATTATTAACATATATAATATTAACATATATTATGAACAAATATTATTAACATATATTATTAATGTGTCCAGTGATTTCATTAAGTAGGTCAGCAGCCTGTAATGTGCTAGTGATGGCTATTTAACAGTCTGATGGCCTTGAGATAGAAGCTGTTTTTCAGTCTCTCGGGTCCCAGCTTTGATGCACCAGGCTGGTTGCCTTTGCTGGGGGGGTTGAGGTCATTTTTCCACCCCTGCTACCTCAAACCCTGCATCCGTGCTGAGGATGAGAAGGTGAAACGGGTCCCGACCAGACACATGTCCCACGCTGCTGTACATCTTTAAAATAAAATCACTGGTTTGATTGAATCCTTCACAAAAGCAGGGACGTCAGATATGTAACGTCTTTGTCCATTTACATGTCGGATCCAAACCGGTGATCTACAAAACCGGAACCCGAAGACGGTGGGCTTCGGCTGAAGTGTACGTCTACTGGTTGGTACACCCCAAGCCTGAGATGGTGTGGGCTGGACAGTGAAGGACGTAACCTCACCTCTGAGTCGGCAGGGTAGCCTAGTGGTTAGAGCCGAAAGGTTGCAAGTTCAAATCCCGAGCTGACAAGCTACAAATCTGTCGTTCTGCCCCTGAACAGCCAGTTAACCCCACTGTTCCAAGGCCGTCATTGAAAATAAGAGTTTGTTCTTAACTGACTTGCCTAGTTAGATAAAGGTAAAATAAAAATAAAACACAGGCCTACCTTTAAACTACACAATTGTTGAGGGCCTTTACACACTGTGATGGGGGATGTTGTTGTACAGAAGAGAGAGATCAACAGGTTCGTCTGCAGAATCCGTCTCTAGTAGAACGATCACATGACGGAGATCAGTACTCCAGGTAAGTTAATAGGATCTCCTGAAAGTGTTCACTTGTTTAAAGGTCTGTCGTTCCCTTAGAAAACACTGAATCTAAACACTGTCAACTACAAAAACATCTATTTTACAAACATAAGTTGTAAACCTTGTCCTAACTAATGAGGTCTGTGTAGGTAACATGATTTATAAACCAGTCGTAAACCTTGTCCTAACTAATGTCTGTGTAGAT
Organism: Oncorhynchus tshawytscha; assembly: GCF_018296145.1. Lineage (NCBI taxonomy): Eukaryota > Metazoa > Chordata > Actinopteri > Salmoniformes > Salmonidae > Oncorhynchus > Oncorhynchus tshawytscha. The sequence goes on from NW_024608474.1 coordinate 51,211, forward strand.
AACATGATTTATAAACCAGTCGTAAACCTTGTCCTAACTAATGAGGTCTGTGTAGATAACATGATTTATAAACCAGTCGTAAACCTTGTCCTAACTAAGGAGGTCTGTGTGGATAACATCATTTATAAACCAGTCGTAAACCTTGTCCTAACTAAGGAGGTCTGTGTAGATAACATGATTTATAAACCAGTCGTAAACCTTGTCCTAACTAAGGAGGTCTGTGTGGATAACATCATTTATAAACCAGTTGTAAACCTTGTCCTAACTAAGGAGGTCTGTGTGGATAACATGATTTATAAACCAGTCGTAAACCTTGTCCTAACTAATGAGGTCTGTGTAGGTAAGATGACTTATAAACCAGTCGTAAACCTTGTCCTAACTAATGTCTGTGTAGATAACATGATTTATAAACCAGTCATAAACCTTGTCCTAACTAATGAGGTCTGTGTAGGTAAGATGACTTATAAACCAGTCGTAAACCTTGTCCTAACTAATGTCTGTGTAGATAACATGATTTATAAACCAGTCGTAAACCCTGTCCTAATGATGTCTGTGTAGATAACATGACTTATAAACCATTCGTAAACCTTGTCCTAACTAATGAGGTCTGTGTAGGTAAGATGACTTATAAACCAGTCGTAAACCTTGTCCTAACTAAGGAGGTCTGTGTAGATAACATAATTTATAAACCAGTCGTAAACCTTGTCCTAACTAAGGAGGTCTGTGTGGATAACATCATTTATAAACCAGTCGTAAACCTTGTCCTAACTAAGGAGGTCTGTGTAGGTAACATGATTTATAAACCAGTCGTAAACCTTGTCCTAACTAATGAGGTCTGTGTAGATAACATGATTTATAAATCAGTCGTAAACCCTGTCCTAACTAATGAGGTCTGTGTAGATAACATGATTTATAAACCAGTTGTAAACCTTGTCCTAACTAAGGAGGTCTGTGTAGATAACATGATTTATAAACCAGTCGTAAACCTTGTCCTAACTAAGGAGGTCTGTGTAGATAACATGATTTATAAACCAGTCGTAAACCTTGTCCTAACTAATGTCTGTGTAGATAACATGATTTATAAACCAATCGTTAACCTTGTCCTAACTAATGTCTGTGTAGATAACATGATTTATAAACCAGACGTAAACCCTGTCCTAATGAAGTCTGTGTAGATAACATGACTTATAAACCAATCGTTAACCTTGTCCTAACTAATGAGGTCTGTGTAGGTAACATGATTTATAAACCAGTCGTAAACCTTGTCCTAACTAATGTCTGTGTAGATAACATGATTTATAAACCAGTCGTAAACCTTGTCCTAACTAATGTCTGTGTAGATAACATGATTTATAAACCAGTCGTAAACCCTGTCCTAATGATGTCTGTGTAGATAACATGACTTATAAACCATTCGTAAACCTTGTCCTAACTAATGAGGTCTGTGTAGATAACATAATTTATAAACCAGTCGTAAACCTTGTCCTAACTAAGGAGGTCTGTGTAGATAACATGATTTATAAACCAGTCGTAAACCTTGTCCTAACTAATGTCTGTGTAGATAACATGATTTATAAACCAGTCGTAAACCCTGTCCTAATGATGTCTGTGTAGATAACATGACTTGTAAACCATTCGTAAACCTTGTCCTAACTAATGAGGTCTGTGTAGGTAAGATGACTTATAAACCAGTCGTAAACCTTGTCCTAACTAATGAGGTCTGTGTGGATAACATGATTTATAAACCAGTCATAAACCTTGTCCTAACTAATGAGGTCTGTGTAGGTAACATGATTTATAAACCAGTCGTAAACCTTGTCCTAACTAATGAGGTCTGTGTAGATAACATGATTTATAAACCATTCGTAAACCTTGTCCTAACTAATGTCTGTGTAGATAACATGATTTATAAACCAGTCGTAAACCTTGTCCTAACTAATGTCTGTGTAGATAACATAATTTATAAACCAGTCGTAAACCATGTCCTAACTAATGAGGTCTGTGTAGGTAACATGATTTATAAACCAGTCGTAAACCTTGTCCTAACTAATGAGGTCTGTGTAGATAACATGATTTATAAACCAGTCGTAAACCTTGTCCTAACTAATGAGGTCTGTGTAGGTAACATGATTTATAAACCAGTCGTAAACCTTGTCCTAACTAATGAGGTCTGTGTAGGTAACATGACTTATAAACCAGTCGTAAACCTTGTCCTAACTAAGGAGGTCTGTGTAGATAACATGATTTATAAACCAGTCGTAAACCTTGTCCTAACTAATGTCTGTGTAGATAACATGATTTATAAACCAGTCGTAAACCCTGTCCTAATGATGTCTGTGTAGATAACATGACTTATAAACCATTCGTAAACCTTGTCCTAACTAATGAGGTCTGTGTAGATAACATAATTTATAAACCAGTCGTAAACCTTGTCCTAACTAAGGAGGTCTGTGTAGATAACATGATTTATAAACCAGTCGTAAACCTTGTCCTAACTAATGTCTGTGTAGATAACATGATTTATAAACCAGTCGTAAACCCTGTCCTAATGATGTCTGTGTAGATAATATGACTTATAAACCATTCGTAAACCTTGTCCTAACTAATGAGGTCTGTGTAGGTAAGATGACTTATAAACCAGTCGTAAACCTTGTCCTAACTAATGAGGTCTGTGTGGATAACATGATTTATAAACCAGTCATAAACCTTGTCCTAACTAATGAGGTCTGTGTAGGTAACATGATTTATAAACCAGTCGTAAACCTTGTCCTAACTAATGAGGTCTGTGTAGATAACATGATTTATAAACCATTCGTAAACCTTGTCCTAACTAATGTCTGTGTAGATAACATGATTTATAAACCAGTCGTAAACCTTGTCCTAACTAATGTCTGTGTAGATAACATAATTTATAAACCAGTCGTAAACCATGTCCTAACTAATGAGGTCTGTGTAGGTAACATGATTTATAAACCAGTCGTAAACCTTGTCCTAACTAATGAGGTCTGTGTAGATAACATGATTTATAAACCAGTCGTAAACCTTGTCCTAACTAATGAGGTCTGTGTAGGTAACATGATTTATAAACCAGTCGTAAACCTTGTCCTAACTAATGAGGTCTGTGTAGGTAACATGACTTATAAACCAGTCGTAAACCTTGTCCTAACTAAGGAGGTCTGTGTAGATAACATGATTTATAAACCAGTCGTAAACCTTGTCCTAACTAATGTCTGTGTAGATAACATGATTTATAAACCAGTCGTAAACCCTGTCCTAATGATGTCTGTGTAGATAACATGACTTATAAACCATTCGTAAACCTTGTCCTAACTAATGAGGTCTGTGTAGATAACATAATTTATAAACCAGTCGTAAACCTTGTCCTAACTAAGGAGGTCTGTGTAGATAACATGATTTATAAACCAGTCGTAAACCTTGTCCTAACTAATGTCTGTGTAGATAACATGATTTATAAACCAGTCGTAAACCCTGTCCTAATGATGTCTGTGTAGATAACATGACTTGTAAACCATTCGTAAACCTTGTCCTAACTAATGAGGTCTGTGTAGGTAAGATGACTTATAAACCAGTCGTAAACCTTGTCCTAACTAATGAGGTCTGTGTGGATAACATGATTTATAAACCAGTCATAAACCTTGTCCTAACTAATGAGGTCTGTGTAGGTAACATGATTTATAAACCAGTCGTAAACCTTGTCCTAACTAATGAGGTCTGTGTAGATAACATGATTTATAAACCATTCGTAAACCTTGTCCTAACTAATGTCTGTGTAGATAACATGATTTATAAACCAGTCGTAAACCTTGTCCTAACTAATGTCTGTGTAGATAACATGATTTATAAACCAGTCGTAAACCATGTCCTAACTAATGAGGTCTGTGTAGGTAACATGATTTATAAACCAGTCGTAAACCTTGTCCTAACTAATGAGGTCTGTGTAGATAACATGATTTATAAACCAGTCGTAAACCTTGTCCTAACTAATGAGGTCTGTGTAGGTAACATGATTTATAAACCAGTCGTAAACCTTGTCCTAACTAATGAGGTCTGTGTGGATAACATGATTTATAAACCAGTCATAAACCTTGTCCTAACTAATGAGGTCTGTGTAGGTAACATGATTTATAAACCAGTCGTAAACCTTGTCCTAACTAATGAGGTCTGTGTAGATAACATGATTTATAAACCATTCGTAAACCTTGTCCTAACTAATGTCTGTGTAGATAACATGATTTATAAACCAGTCGTAAACCTTGTCCTAACTAATGAGGTCTGTGTAGGTAACATGATTTATAAACCAGTCGTAAACCTTGTCCTAACTAATGTCTGTGTAGATAACATGATTTATAAACCATTCGTAAACCTTGTCCTAACTAATGTCTGTGTAGATAACATGATTTATAAACCAGACGTAAACCCTGTCCTAATGATGTCTGTGTAGATAACATGACTTATAAACCAGTCGTAAACCTTGTCCTAACTAATGAGGTCTGTGTAGGTAACATGATTTATAAACCAGTCGTAAACCTTGTCCTAATGAGGTCTGTGTAGGTAACATTATTTATAAACCAGTCGTAAACCTTGTCCTAATGAGGTCTGTGTAGGTAACATGATTTATAAACCAGTCGTAAACCCTGTCCTAATGAGGTCTGTGTAGATAACATGACTTATAAACCAGTCGTAAACCTTGTCCTAACTAATGAGGTCTGTGTAGGTAACATGACTTATAAACCAGTCGTAAACCTTGTCCTAACTAATGAGGTCTGTGTAGATAACATGATTTATAAACCAGTCGTAAACCTTGTCCTAACTAATGAGGTCTGTGTGGATAACATGATTTATAAACCAGTCATAAACCTTGTCCTAACTAATGTCTGTGTAGATAACATGATTTATAAACCAGTCGTAAACCTTGTCCTAACTAATGTCTGTGTAGATAACATGATTTATAAACCAGTCGTAAACCTTGTCCTAACTAATGAGGTCTGTGTAGGTAACATGATTTATAAACCAGTCGTAAACCTTGTCCTAACTAATGTCTGTGTAGATAACATGATTTATAAACCAGTCGTAAACCTTGTCCTAACTAATGAGGTCTGTGTGGATAACATGATTTATAAACCAGTCATAAACCTTGTCCTAACTAATGTCTGTGTAGATAACATGATTTATAAACCAGTCGTAAACCTTGTCCTAACTAATGTCTGTGTAGATAACATGATTTATAAACCAGTCGTAAACCTTGTCCTAACTAATGAGGTCTGTGTAGATAACATGATTTATAAACCAGTCGTAAACCTTGTCCTAACTAATGAGGTCTGTGTAGATAACATCATTTATAAACCAGTCGTAAACCTTGTCCTAACTAAGGAGGTCTGTGTGGATAACATGATTTATAAACCAGTCGTAAACCTTGTCCTAACTAATGAGGTCTGTGTAGGTAAGATGACTTATAAACCAGTCGTAAACCTTGTCCTAACTAATGTCTGTGTAGATAACATGATTTATAAACCAGTCGTAAACCCTGTCCTAATGATGTCTGTGTAGATAACATGACTTATAAACCATTCGTAAACCTTGTCCTAACTAATGAGGTCTGTGTAGGTAAGATGACTTATAAACCAGTCGTAAACCTTGTCCTAACTAAGGAGGTCTGTGTAGATAACATCATTTATAAACCAGTCGTAAACCTTGTCCTAACTAAGGAGGTCTGTGTGGATAACATCATTTATAAACCAGTCGTAAACCTTGTCCTAACTAAGGAGGTCTGTGTAGGTAACATGATTTATAAACCAGTCGTAAACCTTGTCCTAACTAAGGAGGTCTGTGTAGATAACATGATTTATAAACCAGTCGTAAACCTTGTCCTAACTAATGAGGTCTGTGTAGATAACATGATTTATAAACCAGTTGTAAACCTTGTCCTAACTAAGGAGGTCTGTGTAGATAACATGATTTATAAACCAGTCGTAAACCTTGTCCTAACTAAGGAGGTCTGTGTAGATAACATGATTTATAAACCAGTCGTAAACCTTGTCCTAACTAATGTCTGTGTAGATAACATGATTTATAAACCAATCGTTAACCTTGTCCTAACTAATGTCTGTGTAGATAACATGATTTATAAACCAGACGTAAACCCTGTCCTAATGAAGTCTGTGTAGATAACATGACTTATAAACCAATCGTTAACCTTGTCCTAACTAATGAGGTCTGTGTAGGTAACATGATTTATAAACCAGTCGTAAACCTTGTCCTAACTAATGTCTGTGTAGATAACATGATTTATAAACCAGTCGTAAACCTTGTCCTAACTAATGTCTGTGTAGATAACATGATTTATAAACCAGTCGTAAACCCTGTCCTAATGATGTCTGTGTAGATAACATGACTTATAAACCAGACGTAAACCCTGTCCTAATGATGTCTGTGTAGATAACATGACTTATAAACCAGTCGTAAACCTTGTCCTAACTAATGAGGTCTGTGTAGGTAACATGATTTATAAACCAGTCGTAAACCTTGTCCTAATGAGGTCTGTGTAGGTAACATTATTTATAAACCAGTCGTAAACCTTGTCCTAATGAGGTCTGTGTAGGTAACATGATTTATAAACCAGTCGTAAACCCTGTCCTAATGAGGTCTGTGTAGATAACATGACTTATAAACCAGTCGTAAACCTTGTCCTAACTAATGAGGTCTGTGTAGGTAACATGATTTATAAACCAGTCGTAAACCCTGTCCTAATGAGGTCTGTGTAGATAACATGACTTATAAACCAATCGTTAACCTTGTCCTAACTAATGAGGTCTGTGTAGGTAACATGACTTATAAACCAGTCGTAAACCTTGTCCTAACTAATGAGGTCTGTGTAGATAACATGATTTATAAACCAGTCGTAAACCTTGTCCTAACTAATGAGGTCTGTGTGGATAACATGATTTATAAACCAGTCATAAACCTTGTCCTAACTAATGTCTGTGTAGATAACATGATTTATAAACCAGTCGTAAACCTTGTCCTAACTAATGTCTGTGTAGATAACATGATTTATAAACCAGTCGTAAACCTTGTCCTAACTAATGAGGTCTGTGTAGGTAACATGATTTATAAACCAGTCGTAAACCTTGTCCTAACTAATGTCTGTGTAGATAACATGATTTATAAACCAGTCGTAAACCTTGTCCTAACTAATGAGGTCTGTGTGGATAACATGATTTATAAACCAGTCATAAACCTTGTCCTAACTAATGTCTGTGTAGATAACATGATTTATAAACCAGTCGTAAACCTTGTCCAACTAATGTCTGTGTAGATAACATGATTTATAAACCAGTCGTAAACCTTGTCCTAACTAATGAGGTCTCTGTAGATAACATGATTTATAAACCATTCGTAAACCTTGTCCTAACTAATGTCTGTGTAGATAACATGATTTATAAACCAGACGTAAACCCTGTCCTAATGAGGTCTGTGAAAATAACATGACTTATAAACCAATCGTAAACCTTGTCCTAACTAATGAGGTCTGTGTAGATAACATGATTTATAAACCATTCGTAAACCTTGTCCTAACTAATGTCTGTGTAGATAACATGATTTATAAACCAGACGTAAACCCTGTCCTAATGAGGTCTGTGAAAATAACATGACTTATAAACCAGTCGTAAACCTTGTCCTAACTAATGAGGTCTGTGTAGGTAACATGACTTATAAACCAGTCGTAAACCTTGTCCTAACTAATGAGGTCTGTGTAGGTAACATGACTTATAAACCAGTCGTAAACCTTGTCCTAACTAAGGAGGTCTGTGTAGGTAACATGATTTATAAACCAGTCGTAAACCTTGTCCTAACTAAGGAGGTCTGTGAAAATAACATGACTTATAAACCAGTCGTTAACCTTGTCCTAACTAATGAGGTCTGTGTAGGTAACATGACTTATAAACCAGTCGTAAACCTTGTCCTAACTAATGAGGTCTGTGTAGATAACATGATTTATAAACCAGACGTAAACCCTGTCCTAATGAGGTCTGTGAAAATAACATGACTTATAAACCAATCGTTAACCTTGTCCTAACTAATGAGGTCTGTGTAGGTAACATGATGCATAAACCTTTGTTTGTTTGTTTCAGGTCATATGCTTCATATGTTTGGACATTTTCACTTAGGGGTGTACTCACTTTTGTTGCCAGCGGTTTAGACATTAATGTCTGTTATTTTGAGGGGACAGCAAATTTACAGTGTTATACAAGCTGTACACTCACTACTTTACATTGTAGCAAAGTGTCATTTCTTCAGTGTTGTCACATGAAAAGATATACTCAAATATTTACAAAAATGTGAGGGGGTGTACTCACTTTTGTGATGTACTGTATATATATATATATATATATATATTTACAAAATAAATATATGAGGGATTGGAAATTGTGCAATATTTGGAAATATCTGCAATATTAAAAGTGATCTACCCCCTGAAAAATAAAATAGACCTACTTCCTTTTGATGAAATGTTTGACTATCTGTTCTATGTATGAATCTGTGGCCAAATTCAATGTTTCATCAAATTATTGATTAATATAGAAAATATACACTGCTCAAAAAAATAAAGGGAACACTAAAATAACACATTCTAGATCTGAATGAATGAAATATTTTTATTAAATACTTTTTTCTTTACATAGTTGAATGTGCTGACAACAAAATCACACAAAAATGATCAATGGAAATCAAATTTATCAACCCATGGAGGTCTGGATTTGGAGGTCTGGATCACACTCAAAATTAAAGTGTAAAACCACACTACAGGCTGATCCAACTTTGATGTAATGTCCTTAAAACAAGCCAAAATGAGGCTCAGTAGTGTGTGTGTGGCCTCCACATGCCTGTATGACCTCCCTACACCGCCTGGGCATGCTCCTGATGAGGTGGCGGATGGTCTCCTGAGGGATCTCCTCCCAGACCTGGACTAAAGCATCTGCCAACACCTGGACAGTCTGTGGTGCAACGTGGCGTTGGTGGATGGAGCGAGACATGATGTCCCAGATGTGCTCAATTGGATTCAGGTCTGGGGAACGGGCGGGCCAGTCCATAGCATCAATGCCTTCCCTTTGCAGGAACTGCTGACACACTCCAGCCACATGAGGTCTAGCATTGTCTTGCATTAGGAGGAACCAAGGCCAACCGCACCAGCATATGGTCTCACAAGGGGTCTGAGGATCTCATCTCGGTACCTAATGGCAGTCAGTCTACCTCTGGCGAGCACATGGAGGGCTGTGCGGCCCCCCAAAGAAATGCCACCCCACACCATGACTGACCCACCACCAAACAGGTCATGCTGGAGGATGTTGCAGGCAGCAGAATGTTCTCCATGGCGTCTCCAGACTCTGTCACGTCTGTCACGTGCTCAGTGTGAACCTGCTTCCTCTGTGAAGAGCACAGGGCGCCAGTGGCGAATTTGCCAATCTTGGTGTTCTCTGGCAAATGAAAAACGTCCTGCAGGGTGTTGGGCTGTAAGCACAACCACCACCTGTGGACGTCGGGCCCTCATACCACCATCATGAAGTCTGTTTCTGACCGTTTGAGCAGACACATGCAGATTTGTGGCCTGCTGGAGGTCATTTTGCAGGGCTCTGGCAGTGCTCCTCCTTGCACAAAGGCAGAGGTAGCGGTCCTGCTGCTGGGTTGTTGCCCTCCTACGGCCTCTTCCACGTCTCCTGATGTACTGGCCTGTCTCCTGGTAGTGCCTCCATGCTCTGGACACTACGATGACAGACACAGCAAACCTTCTTGCCACAGCTCGCATTGATGTGCCATCCTGGATGAGCTGCACTACCTGAGCCACTTGTGTGGGTTGTAGACTCCGTCTCATGCTACCACTAGAGTGAAAGCACCGCCAGCATTCAAAAGTGACCAAAACATCAGCCAGGAAGCATAGGAACTGAGAAGTGGTTTGTGGTCACCACCTGCAGAACGACTCCTTTATTGGGGGTGTCTTGCTAATTGCCTATAATTTCCACCTGTTGTCTATTCCATTTGCACAACAGCATGTGAAATTATTGTCAATCAGTGTTGCTTCCTAAGTGGACAGTTTGACTTCACAGAAGTGTGATTGACTTGGAGTTACATTGTGTTGTTTAAGTGTTCCCTTTATTTTTTTGAGCAGTGTATATACAGTAGGAGAACAAGTATTTGATACACTTGCAATAAAATGCAAATTAATTACTTAAAAATCATACAATGTGATTTTCTGGATTTTTGTTTTAGATTCCATCTCTCACAGTTGAAGTGTACCTATGATAAAAAATGACAGACATCTACATGCTTTGTAAGTAGGAAAACCTGCAAAATCGGCAGTGTATCAAATACTTGTTCTCTATACCTACAGGGTCCTAAAATTCAAAATCAAATAGCGAAATGATCCTTGGTATGACCATCTTAAAACAATTCCACATGTTACCTTAGTAGAAACCCAGCTCCACATGTTAACTTAGTAGAAACCCAGCTCCACATGTTAGCTTAGTAGAAACCCAGCTCCACATGTTAGCTTCGTAGAAACCCAGCTCCACATGTTAACTTAGTAGAAACCCAGCTCTACATATTAGCTTAATAGAAACCCAGCTCCACATTTTAGCTTAGTAGAAACCCGCATTTCTTTAGTAGATAGACAGGCACTGCAGATAATACTGCCATCGTTGCAGAGACAGAGGCAAAGAGATGTATGTGTTTGTAGCCCATGTATCTGATGCTGTCTAGCCATAAATATTATGGCATGTCATACTCTTTTTGGCCAGACAGCATCAGATACATGGGTTACATATAGTAAGACAGAGGGGGCGCTGTTTCGCTCGCTCATATGCTTTCTCCTGGTGACATAGTTTCAGGCATTTGAAACTTAGGAACAGTTGGCGGGTGCACAGTGGTTATCTACTTTTTGAAGTGATAATTAAATGGCTGTTTGTGTTCATTAAAAAGTTAGACATTTTTTACATTTAAATTACATGTCTTTATAATGTAATCTCTATAAATCCATCAGAATGACTTCTTCCTGGGTCCTCCAAATTACTGAGCCCACCCCTGCCATTCTGATTGGTTCCTGAGCCCACCGCTGTCGTTGTGATTGGTTCCTGAGTCCACCCCCTGCTGATGTGATTGGTTCCTGAGCCCACCCCTGCTGATGTGATTGGTTCCTGAGCCCACCCTGCTGATGTGATTGGTTCCTGAGTCCACCCCTGCCGATGTGATTGGTTCTGAGCCCACCGCTGCCGTTGTGATTGGTTCCTGAGCCCACCCCTGCTTGATGTGATTGGTTCCTGAGCCCATAGGATGTCATTTTTAAATGTATAAAATCCTCATAGTTTTTTTTCTGTAAAACCCGTGATGAAGGCTGAACTGCGTTGGTTTTACTTTGAACACAAATAAGCTTTCTTATCAGCTTCCACTGTCCTACTCAATTAAATGCTATTAACAATACCTATGTCTGTAGGGGTGGCCCGCAAGATGTTATTCCTGCATTGCAGGTGTGATTGAATTACATGATCCCAAACTTTAGGTACCTTCCTGCAATGGTAACTATGGATTTAGTACACAACGCCAACGGTCAAGTCAGGATGTCATTAAAAACAAAAGTGATATTTAATTTAGCAGACGGACTCCTCTTCTGCAGTGTGAGGTATCTCTGGCTGCCGATCAGAGAAATCATGGGGGGATAGTTATAATAACCTGAAGACAGTCACCTGCCAGACCAATGTGGGGCAAACTGTTGACCGTTATTGGTGAAAGATGGCAGCACTGTCTCTTGGACTGGTGATGTCACAGCTGGTTGTCAGAGGTAAGTCTCCTACCGAAAATCTAGATCAGGATAGGAATAGAATTGAATAGAATTGTAATACCTGGTTTACCTGGTGACTCAATTACAAAAGTGGATAATTACTATGTAAAATGTGTAAATATTAAGTAACAACCTTTTTCAACATGACATTTCTGATTAAATACCAAGTATACTTTGGTAACGTCTAAAGTGAGCACTTGTTAACGGTCTGTATGTGACTCTAACCCTAGGTAGTGCAGTTAAAGTCCTGTCTCAGCCGGGAACACAGTCGAGTTTCCATGTGACTACAGCTATGAAGACCACCAGGACATCCCACAGCTGTCTGTCCAGTGGAGAGGACCGAGCAACACGCTCCTCTGTCACTACATCAAACACAAGGTGTGGAATGCTGTGTGTAGGTTTTATCTGTTGTAGTTGTGTAAGCCAGAGCGCCAAAGACAAAACCATTGTTGGTGAAAACAGTTTTGATAGAGCATGGGCGTTTGTAACGCCGAGGGTCGTGAGTACGATTCCCGCTGGGACCACCCTTATGAAAAAAATAAATGTATGCATGCCTTACTGTAATTTGCTCTGGATAAAAGCGTTTGCTAAATTGCATATATTAGTTATATTATATGTTATGTTAAGGCCTTCCAGAACTGCACCCAAGGCTACTCACTGGACTACACGCCTAGGAAGATCACTCTGAGCATCACAGAGGTCAGAACGCAAGACCCGGATCTCACGTCTGCTCCGTTAGCAGAGACACGAGTTCACGGACTTTAGCATCGAGCTAGCCATGAAGACAGGTGAGTTGGCTTGTCTATATTGTCTGACTTTAGTATCGGGCTAGC
>NW_024608475.1:0-25000 GCF_018296145.1 Oncorhynchus tshawytscha
CATGTGATATACTGTTAGCGATTCAACGCCACTATGGAAAGCAACGAAACAACATGTGTCAACATGATAGATCTTAAATGTCACACCTTCATTCCCCCTGTTTATGGAGATCTGGAATCTCAAGGAGTCCTTTGCACTGTATCTGTGGACTGGTAATCTGTGTACTGGTAATCTGTACTGTACTGGTAATCTGTGTACTGGTAATCTGTGTACTGTACGGGATGAGTGGTGTATGGGGAGGAGTGGTGGAATCTGGAGAGGAGGACTGACTGGGGAGAGGAGAGGAGGACTGACTGGGGGAGGAGAGGAGGACTGACTGGAGGAGAGGAGGACTGACTGGAGGAGAGGAGGACTGACTGGACGAGAGGAGGACTGACTGGAGGAGAGGAGGATTGACTGGAGGAGGAGGAGAGGAGAGGAGGATGACTGACTGGAGGAGAGATGAGGAGGACTGACTGGAGGAGAGGACTGAGGAGGACTGACTGGAGGAGAGGAGGACTGACTGGAGGAGAGAGAGGAGGACTGACTGGAGGTGAGGAGGACTGACTGGAGGAGAGGAGAGGAGGACTGACTGGAGGAGAGGAGGGGAGGACTGACTGGAGGAGAGGAGAGGAGGACTGACTGGAGGAGAAGGGGACTGACTGGAGGAGAGGAGGACTGACTGGAGGAGAGGAGAGGAGGACTGACTGGAGGAGAGGAGGACTGACTGGGGAGAGGAGGACTGACTGGCGGAGAGGGAGGACTGACTGTGGGAGAGGAGAGGGACTGACTGTTGGAGAGGAGAGGAGAGGAGGACTGACTGGAGGAGAGGAGAGGAGGACTGACTGGAGGAGAGGAGAGAGGAGGACTGACTGGAGGAGAGGAGAGGAACTGACTGGAGGAGAGGAGGACTGACTGGAGGAGGAGAACTGAGAGGAGGAGAGGAGGACTGACTGGAGGACTGAGAGGAGAGGAGGACTGACTGGAGGAGAGGAGGACTGACTGGAGGAGAGGAGAGGAGGACTGACTGGAGGAGAGGAGAGGAGGACTGACTGGAGGAGAGGAGAGGAGGACTGACTGGGGGGAGGAGAGGAGGACTGACTGGGGGAGAGGGGAGGACTGGGGGAGAGGGGAGGACTGACTGGGGGAGAGAAGGGGAGGACTGACTGGGGGGAGGAGAGGAGGACTGACTGGGGGAGAGGAGAGGAGCTGACCGGGGGGAGAGGAGGTGAGGACTGACTGGGGGAGAGGAGAGGAGGACTGACTGGAGAAGATGGAGAGGAGGACTGACTGGAGGAGAGGAGAGGAGGACTGGCTGGGGGAGAGGAGAGGAGGACTGACTGGGGAGAGGAGGACTGACTGGTAGAGAGGAGAGGAAGACTGACTGGGGGAGAGGAGGACTGACTGGAGAAGAGGAGAGGAGGACTGACTGGTGGAGAGGTGAGGAGGACTGAATGGGGGAGAGGAGGAGGACTGACTGGTGACGAGGAGAGGAGGACTGACTGGAGGAGATGAGAGGAGGACTGGCTGGAGGAGAGGAGGACTGAATGGGGGAGAGGAGGACTGACTGGTAGAGAGGAGAGGAGGACTGACTGGGGGAGAGGAGGACTGACTGGAGAAGAGGAGAGGAGGACTGACTGGTGGAGAGGAGAGGAGGACTGACTGGAGGAGGAGAGGAGGACTAACTGCTGGAGAGGAGGACTGACTGGAGGAGAGGAGAGGAGGACTGACTGGAGGAGAGGTGAGGAGGACTGACTGGAGGAGAGGAGAGGAAGACTGACTGGAGGAGAGGTGAGGAGGACTGACTGGGGGAGAGGAGGACTGACTGGAGGAGAGAAGGACTGACTGGAGGAGAGTAGAACTGACTAGAGGAGAGGAGGACTGACTGGAGGAGAGGAGGACTGACTGGAGTAGAGGAGAGGAGGACTGACTGGAGGGAGGAGAGGAGGACTGACTGGAGGAGAGGAGAGGAGGACTGACTGGAGGAGGGAGAGGAGGACTGACTGGAGGAGAGGAGAGGAGAGGAGGAGGACTGACTGGAGGAGAGGAGGACTGACTGGAGGAGAGAGAGGAGGACTGACTGGTAGGAGAGGAGAGGAGGACTGACTGGGGGAGAGGAGAGGAGGACTGACTGGGGAGAGGAGAGGAGGACTGACTGGGGGAGAGGAGAGGAGGACTGACTGGAGGGAGGAGGGGATGACTGACTGGGGAGGAGAGGAGGACTGACTGGGGAGAGGAGGACTGACTGGGGAGAGGAGGACTGAATGGAGAGGAGGAGGACTGACTGGAGGAGAGGAGAGGAGGACTGACTGGTGGAGAGGAGAGGAGGACTGACTGGGAGAGACAGGAGGACTGAATGGAGAGGAGGACTGACTGGAGGAGAGGAGAGGAGGACTGACTGGAAAGGAGAGGAGAGGAGGACTGGAGAGGAGAGAGGACTGGACTGACTGGAGAGGAGAGGAGAGGAGGACTGACTGGAGGAGAGGAGAGGAGGACTGACTGGGGAGAGGAGGACTGACTGTGTAGATGAGGACTGAAAAGGAACCACAGGACTGCCTCTCATCTCACTGGAGGAATCTGACTGGAGGACTGGAGATGCTGTGGAGGAGAAGGGGAGGACTGACTGGAGAGAGGAGATTGACTTGAACTGAGGAGATGCTGAGACTGACTGGAGGACAAGAGGAGGACTAACTGGGGAGATCAGAGAGTTGAGAGGAGGACTGACTAGACAGGACAACTTTTGAGGAGGACTGACTGGAGGACAGGAGAGAGGACTGTCCTCAACCGCTGATAATCAGAGAGGAGGACTGACTGGGGGAGAGGAGAGGAGGACTGACTGTTTGGAGAGGAGCCACTGACTGGTGAGAGAGGAGGATGACTCTGGTGGGGAGGAGAGGAGGACTGACACAGGAGGGTCACCTTTAGAGGAAGGACTGACTGGTGGGACAGAGAAACAAAGAGGAGGACTGAATGGAGGAGAGGAGAGGAGGACTGACTGGAGGAGAGGAGAGGAGGACTGACTGGTGGACTGAGAGGAGGACTGACTGGAGGAGATGAGAGGAGGACTGAATGGAGGAGAGGGAGAGGAGGACTGACTGTCAGTAGGAGAGAGAGGACTCTGTCAGTAGAGGAGGACTGACTGTCAGGGAGATGAGGGAGGACTGACTGGTGGAGAGGAGAGGAGGACTGAATAGATGGATTTAAGGAGGACTCTGTGGAGGAGAGGAAGTCAGGACTGACTGGAGGAGAGGAGATCTAGGACTGTATGGAGGAGAGTGTTAAATGGAGAGTTAAACTGTCATGACTCTTTCACAGCCTCTCATCTAACTGCCGCTGGGACTCTGTCAAGACACTGGTCAGATGCTGAGAATTTGACAGGAACATTTTTGTCCTCTCAGATGCTGAGAATCAGACAGGACAATAGTCTCCTCTAATCCACTGCGAATCAGACTGAACAATAGTTGTCCTCTCAACCGCTTATAATTAGACAGGACAACTTTTGTCCTCTCAGTTGCGGAGAAACAGACAGGCAGCTGAGAATCAGACAGGACAACGGTTGTCCTCTCAACCGCTGATAATCAGACAGGACAATGTTTGTCCTCTCAGCTGCTAAGAATCAGAGAAGACAATGTTTGTCCTCTCAGCCACTGAGAATGAGACAGGAAAATGGTTGTGCTCTCAGCTGCTGAGAGGACAACCACAGGAGGTAGAGGTCACCTTTAGTCTCTCACTAGCTGACTCTGTAAAGACAGAGAAACAAACTAAGACAAAAAGAGAAAAAGAGAGACAGAGTGAGAGAAAATGTTTCTTCTTCTACATTGTCTTCAAGGATGTTATCTAACTGTCATGACTCTGTCAGTAGATGTTATCTAACTGTCATGACTCTGTCAGTAGATGTTATCTAACTGTCATGACTCTGTCAGTAGATGTTATCTAACTGTCATGACTCTGTCAGTAGATGTTATCTAACTACCATGACTCTCAGTAGATGTTATCTAACTGTCATGACTCTGTCAGTAGATGTTATCTAACTGTCATGACTCTGTCAGTAGATGTTAGTCGATGTTACCTAACTGTCAACTCTGTCAGTAGATGACTGCCATGACTCTGTCAGTAGATGTTATCTAACTGTCATGACTCTGTCAGTAGATGTTACCTAACTGTCATGACTCTGTCAGTAGATGTTATCTAACTGTCATGACTCTGTCAGTAGATGTTACCTAACTGTCATGACTCTGTCAGTAGATGTTATCTAACTGTCATGACTCTGTCAGTAGATGTTATCTAACTGTCATGACTCTGTCAGTAGATGTTATCTAACTGTCATGACTCTGTCAGTAGATGTTATCTAACTGTCATGACTCTGTCAGTAGATGTTATCTAACTGTCATGACTCTGTCAGTAGATGTTATCTAACTGTCATGACTCTGTCAGTAGATGTTACCTAACTGTCATGACTCTGTCAGTAGATGTTATCTAACTGTCATGACTCTGTCAGTAGATGTTATGTAACTGTCAGTAGATGTTACCTAACTGTCATGACTCTGTCAGTAGATGTTATCTAACTGTCATGACTCTGTCAGTAGATGTTATCTAACTGTCATGACTCTGTCAGTAGATGTTATCTAACTGTCATGACTCTGTCAGTAGATGTTATCTAACTGTCATGACTCTGTCAGTAGATGTTATCTAACTGTCATGACTCTGTCAGTAGATGTTATCTAACTGTCATGACTCTGTCAGTAGATGTTATTTAACTGTCAGTAGATGTTACCTAACTGTCATGACTCTGTCAGTAGATGTTATTTAACTGTCAGTCGATGTTACCTAACTGTCATGACTCTGTCAGTAGATGTTATCTAACTGCCATGACTCTGTCAGTAGATGTTATCTAACTGTCATGACTCTGTCAGTAGATGTTATCTAACTGTCATGACTCTGTCAGTAGATGTTATCTAACTGCCATGACTCTGTCAGTAGATGTTATCTAACTGTCATGACTCTGTCAGTAGATGTTATCTAACTGTCATGACTCTGTCAGTAGATGTTATCTAACTGTCATGACTCTGTCAGTAGATGTTATGTTAACTGTCATGACTCTGTCAGTAGATGTTATCTAACTGTCATGACTCTGTCAGTAGATGTTATCTAACTGTCATGACTCTGTCAGTAGATGTTATCTAACTGTCATGACTCTGTCAGTAGATGTTATCTAACTGTCATGACTCTGTCAGTAGATGTTATCTAACTGTCATGACTCTGTCAGTAGATGTTATCTAACTGTCAGTAGATGTTATCTAACTGTCATGACTCTGTCAGTAGATGTTATCTAACTGTCATGACTCTGTCAGTAGATGTTATCTAACTGTCATGACTCTGTCAGTAGATGTTATCTAACTGTCATGACTCTGTCAGTAGATGTTATTTAACTGTCAGTAGATGTTATCTAACTGTCATGACTCTGTCAGTAGATGTTATCTAACTGTCATGACTCTGTCAGTAGATGTTATCTAACTGTCATGACTCTGTCAGTAGATGTTATCTAACTGTCATGACTCTGTCAGTAGATGTTACTCTGTCATGACTCTGTCAGTAGATGTTACCTAACTGTCATGACTCTGTCAGTAGATGTTATAACTGTCAACTCTGTCAGTAGATGTTATCTAACTGTCATGACTCTGTCAGTAGACCTAACTGTCTAACTGTCAGTAGATGACTCTAACTCTGTCAGTAGATGTTATCTAACTGTCATGACTCTGTCAGTAGATGTTATCTAACTGTCAGTAGATGTTATCTAACTGCCATGACTCTGTCAGTAGATGTTATCTAACTGTCATGACTCTGTCAGTAGATGTTATCTAACTGTCAGTAGATGTTATCTAACTGTCATGACTCCTTCAGTAGATGTTATCTAACTATCATGACTCTGTCAGTAGATGTTATCTAACTGTCATGACTCTGTCAGTAGATGTTACCTAACTGTCATGACTCTGTCAGTAGATGTTACCTGACTATGACTCTGTCAGTAGATGTTATCTAACTGTCATGACTCTGTCAGTAGATGTTATGTAACTCTCAGTAGATGTTATCTAACTGCCATGACTCTGTCAGTAGATGTTATCTAACTGTCATGACTCTGTCAGTAGATGTTATCTAACTGTCATGACTCTGTCAGTAGATGTTATCTAACTGTCATGACTCTGTCAGTAGATGTTATCTAACTGTCAGTAGATGTTATCTAACTGCCATGACTCTGTCAGTAGATGTTATCTAACTGTCAGTAGATGTTACCTAACTGTCATGACTCTCTCAGTAGATGTTACCTAACTGTCAGTAGATGTTATCTAACTGTCATGACTCTGTCAGTCGATGTTACCTAACTGTCATGACTCTGTCAGTAGATGTTATCTAACTGCCATGACTCTGTCAGTAGATGTTATCTAATGTCATGACTCTGTCAGTAGATGTTATCTAACTAACTCTGTCAGTAGGTCAGTAGATCTAACTCATGACTCAGTAGATGTTATCTAACTGTCATGACTCTGTCAGTAGATGTTATCTAACTGTCATGTCAGTAGATGTTATAATAACTGTCAGTAGATGTTATATAACTGTCATAGACTCTGTCAGTAGATGTTATCTAACTGTCATGACTCTGTCAGTAGATGTTATCATGACTCTGTCAGTAGATGTTATCTACTAACTGTCAGTAGATGTTATCTAACTGTCATAGACTAACTGTCAGTAGATGTTATCTAACTGTCATGACTCTGTCAGTAGATGTTATCTAACTGACTCTGTCAGTAGATGTTATCTAACTGTCAGTAGATGTTATCTAACTGCCATGACTCTGTCAGTAGATGTTATCTAACTGTCATGACTCTGTCAGTAGATGTTATCTAACTGTCAGTAGATGTTATCTAACTGTCATGACTCTGTCAGTAGATGTTATCTAACTGTCAGTAGATGTTATCTAACTGCCATGACTCTGTCAGTAGATGTTATCTAACTGTCAGTAGATGTTATCTAACTGCCATGACTCTGTCAGTAGATGTTATCTAACTGTCAGTAGATGTTATCTAACTGCCATGACTCTGTCAGTAGATGTTATCTAACTGCCATGACTCTGTCAGTAGATGTTATATAACTGCCATGACTCTGTCAGTAGATTTTATTTAACTGTCAGTAGATGTTATCTAACTGTCAGTAGATGTTATCTAACTGCCATGACTCTGTCAGTAGATGTTATCTAACTGCCATGACTCTGTCAGTAGATGTTATATAACTGTCAGTAGATGTTATTTAACTGTCAGTAGATGTTATCTAACTGTCAGTAGATGCTATCTAACTGCCATGACTCTGTCAGTAGATGTTATTTAACTGTCAGTAGATGTTATCTAACTGCCATGACTCTGTCAGTAGATGTTATCTAACTGTCAGTAGATGTTGTCTAACTGCCATGACTCTGTCAGTAGATGTTACTGTCATGACTCTGTCAGTAGATGTTATTTAACTGTCAGTAGATGTTATCTAACTGTCAGTAGATGTTATTTAACTGTCAGTAGATGTTATTTAACTGTCAGTAGATGTTATATAACTGTCAGTAGATGTTATCAACTGTAACTGTCAGTAGATGTTACCTAACTGTCAGTAGATGTTATCTAACTGTCATTGCACACATTGAGAAATCATTACAATGCAAACATGATTGAGAACGTTGATTGTTTCATCTTCCAACTCGTAATCTCAAAGTACAAGATAAAAACGGCATATCATTAATACTCCTTCCCCATTCAGTCCCCCCATCTACACACACACCTTATTGTCCCCAGCAGCAGCATCGGCAGACAGGGAGGCAGGCACCTTATTGGCTGGAAGGCCCAGCAGCAGCAGGCAGGGAGGGAGGGAGGCAGGGAGGGGCAGACAGGGAAGGAAGGCAGTGAGTTAGGCAGGGAGGCTGGAGGTTAGTGAGTTAGGCAGGGAGGAGGCAGGAGGAGGGAGGCAGGGAGGCAGGGAGGCTGGAGGGTGGCAGGGAGGCATTGAGGGTGGCAGGGAGGCATTGAGGAGGGAGGCAGGGAGGGTTGAGGGAGGGAGGCAGGGAGGCAAGGAGGCAGGGAGGCTGGAAGGTTAGGAGTTAGGCAGGGAGGCAGGGGGAGGGAGGCAGGAGGAGGCAGAGAGGGAGGCAGGGAGGCTGGAAGTTAGTGAGTTAGGCAGGGAGGGAGGGGAGCAGAGCAGGGAGGCAGGGAGGCTGGAAGTTGAGGGTAAGGCAGGCAGGGAGGCAGGGAGGGAGGGAGGCATTGAGGCAGGGGAGGAGGGAGGCAGGAGGCAGGGAGGCAGGGAGGCATTGAGGAGGCAGGGGAGGGAGGCAGGGAGGGGAGGCAGTGAGTTAGGCAGGGAGGCTGGAGGAGACAGTGAGGGAGGCAGGGAGGGAGGCTGAAGTTAGTGGTTAGGCAAGGCTGGAAGTTAGTGTGAGTTAGGCAGGAAAGGAGGGGCAGGGAGGGAGGCAGGGAGGGAGGCAGGGAGGCAGGGAGGCAGGGAGGTTGGAAGGCAGGAAAGGGAGGAGGATGGGAGAGAGCAAGGCAGGAGGAGAGGGAGGCATGGCTTCAGTTCAGCTCCTGACCTTGTCCTTCCCTTGTAATCTAGTGAGTTTGAGGAATTACACTCTCACACTCTCTGAATATATTGTAATTAGGCATATGTAGGGAGGCCAGTAAGATATAGTTCTTTCCTAATCTCTCATTTCTATGCAGGAAGTTAAAGGCGAAGGAGGCTTAACGGTCCTCTACTGCTTCAGGGAGGCGGGGAGGGAGGGAGGCTCAGTAAGGCTTTCTTCAGTCATAACAGGGGTCCTCTACTGAGCAGGAGGGAGTAAGGAGGCTTCAGTCATAAGGTGAGGCAGGGAGGCAGGAGGGAGTTAGTGAGTTAGCTTCACCCTCAGAGGCTTTCTTCAGTCAGGGAGGCAGGGAGGCATTAGGCAGGGAGCTTCACCCTCAGTAAGGCAGGTTAAGGTCAGGGAGGCTTCACCCTCAGTAAGGCTTTCTTCAGTGTTGAGGAGGCTCTAGGGAGGAGGAACCCTCAGTAAGGCTTGAGACATGGCTTCAGTCATAACGGTCCTCTACTTTGCTTCACACTCTCACAAGGCTTTCTTAAGATATAGTTCTTTTAAGGTCATTTCTATGTAAATCAGCCGAGCTTACCCTCAGTAAGGCTTTCTTCAGTCTTAACGGTCCTCTACTGCTTCACCCTCAGTAAGGCTTCCTTCAGTCATAACGGTCCTCTACTGCTTCACCCTCAGTAAGGCTTCCTTCAGTGTTAACGGTCCTCTACTGCTTCACCCTCAGTAAGGCTTTCTTCAGTGTTAACGGTCCTCTACTGCTTCACCCTCAGTAAGGCTTTCTTCAGTGTTAACGGTCCTCTACTGCTTCACCCTCAGTAAGGCTTTCTTCAGTCATAACGGTCCTCTACTGCTTCACCCTCAGTAAGGCTTTCTTCAGTGTTAACGGTCCTCTACTGCTTCACCCTCAGTAAGGCTTTCTTCAGTCATAACGGTCCTCTACTGCTTCACCCTCAGTAAGGCTTTCTTCAGTCATAACGGTCCTCTACTGCTTCACCCTCAGTAAGGCTTCCTTCAGTCATAACGGTCCTCTACTGCTTCACCCTCAGTAAGGCTTCCTTCAGTCATAACGGTCCTCTACTGCTTCACCCTCAGTAAGGCTTTCTTCAGTCATAACGGTCCTCTACTGCTTCACCCTCAGTAAGGCTTTCTTCAGTGTTAACGGTCCTCTACTGCTTCACCCTCAGTAAGGCTTTCTTCAGTGTTAACGGTCCTCTACTGCTTCACCCTCAGTAAGGCTTTCTTCAGTCATAACGGTCCTCTACTGCTTCACCCTCAGTAAGGCTTTCTTCAGTTAACGGTCCTCTACTGCTTCACCCTCAGTAAGGCTTTCTTCAGTCATAACGGTCCTCTACTGCTTCACCCTCAGTAAGGCTTTCTTCAGTCATAACGGTCCTCTACTGCTTCACCCTCAGTAAGGTTTTTTTCTTCTTCCCTTTTTCTGTCGCTCTCCATTTCCTGCTTTCTTTTTTCTTTTTTTCTATTCAGTCAAGGAGTAATAAGTGAAGCGGATCGTTTCTAGTTTTGGAAAGGAGGAGGGGTGGGGGTATGTGGCAGCTTGTTTAACTGGTAGAAAGGAGGAGGGGGGTAGGGGGCAGCTTGTTTAACTGGTAGAAAGGAGGAGGGGGGCTAGGGGGAAGCTTGTTTAACTGGTAGAAAGGAGGAGGGGGGGGCAGCTTGTTTAACTGGTAGAAAGGAGGAGGGGGTAGGGAGCAGCTTGTTTAACTGGTAGAAAGGAGGAGGCTTTCTTGGTAGGGGGCAGCTTGTTTAACTGGTAGAAAGGAGGAGGGGGTAGGGGGCAGCTTGTTTAACTGGTAGAAAGGAGGAGGGGCAGTAGGGGGCAGCTTGTTTAACTGGTAGAAAGGAGGAGGGGGTAGGGGGCAGCTTGTTTAACTGGTAGAAAGGAGGAGGGGGCAGCTTGTTTAACTGGTAGAAAGGAGGAGGGGGTAGGGAGCAGCTTGTTTAACTGGTAGAAAGGAGGAGGGGGTAGGGGGCAGCTTGTTTAACTGGTAGAAAGGAGGAGGGGGTAGGGGGTAGCTTGTTTAACTGGTAGAAAGGAGGAGGGGGTAGGGGGGCAGCTTGTTTAACTGGTAGAAAGGAGGAGGGGGGTAGGGGGGGGCAGCTTGTTTAACTGGTAGAAAGGAGGAGGGGGTAGGGGGCAGCTTGTTTAACTGGTAGAAAGGAGGAGGGGGTAGGGGGCAGCTTGTTTAACTGGTACAAAGGAGGAGGGGTGGGGGTAGGGGGCAGCTTGTTTAACTGGTAGAAAGGAGGAGGGGGTAGGGGGCAGCTTGTTTAACTGGTAGAAAGGAGGAGGGGGTAGGGGGAAGCTTGTTTAACTGGTAGAAAGGAGGAGGGGGTAGGGGGCAGCTTGTTTAACTGGTAGAAAGGAGGAGGGGGGTAGGGGCAGCTTGTTTAACTGGTAGAAAGGAGGGGAGGGGGCAGCTTGTTTAACTGGTAGAAAGGAGGAGGGGGTAGGGGCAGCTTGTTTAACTGGTAGAAAGGAGGAGGGGGTAGGGGGGTATCTGGGGGGAAGCTTGTTTAACTGGTAGAAAGGAGGAGGGGGTAGGGGGCAGCTTGTTTAACTGGTAGAAAGGAGGAGGAGGTGGGGGTAGGGGGCAGCTTGTTTAACTGGTAGAAAGGAGGAGGGGGTAGGGGGCTGAGCTTGTTTAACTGGTAGAAAGGAGGAGGGGGTAGGGGGCAAGCTTGTTTAACTGGTAGAAAGGAGGAGGGGGTAGGGGCAGCTTGTTTAACTAGTAGAAAGGAGGAGGGGTGGGGGTAGGGGGAAGCTTGTTTAACTGGTAGAAAGGAGGAGGGGGGTAGGGGGCAGCTTGTTTAACTGGTAGAAAGGAGGAGGGGTGGGGTAGGGGGAAGCTTGTTTAACTGGTAGAAAGGAGGAGGCTGGGGGCAGCTTGTTTAACTGGTAGAAAGGAGGAGGGGGCAGCTTGTTTAACTGGTAGAAAGGAGGAGGAGGGGGTAGGGGGCAGCTTGTTAATCTGGTAGAAAGAAACATGAACTAATATAACACATATGTACTTGGTACATTGACATTAGCCTACAGTCTATAGTACATTATATAACCACAATAATATAGTGTCTCTTCTATTACTCAGTAGGAGACAGAGGAGCCCTAGTCACTGGCTAACAGAGCAGCACATTACCCATACGTGTCCTGCAGGGAACCAAGCAGAGGAAAAGTAGACCTGAGCTCATAAATAACTTGGTAAAAAGCCTTCAACCATTTGAAAATGAGAACCGAACAAGTTAATTTACTCCCAGACGTGTTCAATTGATTTTTTTGTGTTGTTGCTGCAAAACCCATCTTCAAAGGGGTTGTAGTCAGCCTCTGCCAGGCGTGACCGTGCTGGGGAGGAAGACGAAGAGGAGGCTGACTGACTGGGCTGGGGAGGAAGACGAAGAGGAGGCTGACTGACTGGGCTGGGGAGAATGACGAAGAGGAAGCTGACTGACTGGGCTGGGGAGGAAGACAAAGAGGAGGCTGACTGACCGGCTGGGGAGGAAGGCTGACGAAGAGGAGGCTGACTGACTGGGCTGGGGAGGAAGACGAAGAGGAGGCTGACTGACTGGGCTGGAGGAGAAAGACGAAGCTGACTGACTGGGCTGGGGAGAAAGACGAAGAGGAGGCTGACTGACTGGGCTGGGGAGAAAGACGAAGAGGAGGCTGACTGACTGGGCTGGGGAGGAAGAAAGAGGAAGCTGACTGACTGGGCTGGGGAGAAAGACGAAGAGGAGGCTGACTGACTGGGCTGGGGAGAAAGACGAGCTGACTGGCTGGGGAGGAAGACGAAGAGGAGGCTGACTGACTGGGCTGGGGAGAAAGACGAAGAGGAGGCTGACTGACTGGGCTGGGGAGGAAGACAAAGAGGAGGCTGACTGACTGGGCTGGGAAGAAAGAGAAGGCTGACTGACCTTGCTGGGGAGAAGACGAAGAGAAGCTGACTGACTGGGCTGGGGAGAAAGACGAAGAGGAGGCTGACTGACTGGGCTGGGGAGAAAGACGAAGCTGACTGACTGGGCTGGGGAGGAAGATGAAGAGGAGGCTGACTGACTGGGCTGGGGAGAAAGACGAAGAGGAGGCTGACTGACTGGGCTGAGGAGAAAGACGAAGCTGACTGACTGGGCTGGGGAGAAAGACGAAGAGGAGGCTGACTGACTGGGCTGAGGAGAAAGACGAAGCTGACTGACCGTCCTGGGGAGAAAGACGAAGAGGAGGCTGACTGACTGGGCTGGGGAGAAAGACGAAGAGGAGGCTGACTAACTGGGCTGGGGAGGAAGACGAGGAGG
Source organism: Oncorhynchus tshawytscha (assembly GCF_018296145.1). Lineage (NCBI taxonomy): Eukaryota > Metazoa > Chordata > Actinopteri > Salmoniformes > Salmonidae > Oncorhynchus > Oncorhynchus tshawytscha. The sequence goes on from NW_024608475.1 coordinate 12,896, forward strand.
AGGCTGACTGACTGGGCTGGGAAGAAAGACGAAGAGGAGGCTGACTGACCTTGCTGGGGAGGAAGACGAAGAGGAAGCTGACTGACTGGACTGGGGAGAAAGACGAAGAGGAGGCTGACTGACTGGGCTGGGGAGGAAGACGAAGCTGACTGACTGGGCTGGGGAGGAAGATGAAGAGGAGGCTGACTGACTGGGCTGGGGAGAAAGACGAAGAGGAGGCTGACTGACTGGGCTGAGGAGAAAGACGAAGCTGACTGACTGGGCTGGGGAGAAAGACGAAGAGGAGGCTGACTGACTGGGCTGAGGAGAAAGACGAAGCTGACTGACCGTCCTGGGGAGAAAGACGAAGAGGAGGCTGACTAACTGGGCTGGGGAGGAAGACGAGGAGGAGGCTGACTGACTGGGCTGGGAAGAAAGACGAAGAGGAGGCTGACTGACCTTGCTGTGGAGGAAGACGAAGAGGAAGCTGACTGACTGGACTGGGGAGAAAGACGAAGAGGAGGCTGACTGACTGGGCTGGGGAGGAAGACGAAGCTGACTGACTGGGCTGGGGAGGAAGACGAAGCTGACTGACTGGGCTGGGGAGAAAGACGAAGAGGAAGCTGACTGACTGGGCTGGGGAGAAAGACGGAGAGGAAGCTGACTGACCGTCCTGGGGAGGAAGACGAAGAGGAGGCTGACTGACTGGGCTGGGGAGAAAGACAAAGAGGAAGCTGACTGACTGGGCTGGGGAGAAAGACGAAGAGGAGGCTGACTAACTGGGCTGGGGAGGAAAACGAGGAGGAGGCTGACTGACTGGGCTGGGGAGAAAGACGATGAGGAGGCTGACTGACCTTGCTGGGGAGAAAGACGAAGCTGACTGACTGGGCTGGGGAGGAAGAGGAAGCTGACTGACTGGGCTGGGGAGAAAGACGAAGAGGAAGCTGACTGACTGGGCTGGGGAGAAAGACGGAGAGGAAGCTGACTGACCATCCTGGGGAGGAAGACGAAGAGGAGGCTGACTGACTGGGCTGGGGAGGAAGACGAAGAGGAGGCTGACTGACCGTGCTGGGGAGAAAGACGAAGAGGAGGCTGACTAACTGGGCTGGGGAGGAAAACAAGGAGGAGGCTGACTGACTGGGCTGGGGAGGAAGACGAAGAGGAGGCTGACTGACTGGGCTGGGGAGGAAGACGAAGAGGAGGCTGACTGACTGGGCTGGGGAGGAAGACGAAGAGGAGGCTGACTGACTGGGCTGGGGAGGAAGACGAAGAGGAGGCTGACTGACTGGGCTGGGGAGGAAGACGAAGAGGAGGCTGACTGACTGGGCTGGGGAGAATGACGAAGAGGAAGCTGACTGACTGGGCTGGGGAGGAAGACAAAGAGGAGGCTGACTGACTGGGCTGGGGAGAATGACGAAGAGGAGGCTGACTGACTGGGCTGGGGGGAGGAAAGACTGAACTGGGCTGAGGAGAAAGAGAAGCTGACTGACTGGGCTGGGGAGAAAGATGAAGAAAGGAAGAGGAGGCTGACTGACTGGGCTGGGGAGAAAGACGAAGAGGAGGCTGACTGACTGGGCTGAGGAGAAAGACGAAGCTGACTGACTGGGCTGGGGAGAAAGACGAAGAGGAGGCTGACTGACTGGGCTGAGGAGAAAGACGAGGAGCTGACTGACCGTCCTGGGGAGAAAGACGAAGAGGAGGCTGACTGACTGGGCTGGGGAGAAAGACGAAGAGGAGGCTGACTAACTGGGCTGGGGAGGAAGACAAGGAGGAGGCTGACTGACTGGGCTGGGAAGAAAGACGAAGAGGAGGCTGACTGACCTTGCTGGGGAGGAAGACGAAGAGGAAGCTGACTGACTGGGCTGGGGAGGAAGACGAAGCTGACTGACTGGGCTGGGGAGGAAGACGAAGCTGACTGACTGGGCTGGGGAGAAAGACGAAGAGGAAGCTGACTGACTGGGCTGGGGAGAAAGACGGAGAGGAAGCTGACTGACCGTCCTGGGGAGGAAGACGAAGAGGAGGCTGACTAACTGGGCTGGGGAGGAAAACGAGGAGGAGGCTGACTGACTGGGCTGGGGAGAAAGACGATGAGGAGGCTGACTGACCTTGCTGGGGAGAAAGACGAAGCTGACTGACTGGGCTGGGGAGGAAGACGAAGCTGACTGACTGGGCTGGGGAGAAAGACGAAGAGGAAGCTGACTGACTGGGCTGGGGAGAAAGACGGAGAGGAAGCTGACTGACCGTCCTGGGGAGGAAGACGAAGAGGAGGCTGACTGACTGGGCTGGGGAGGAAGACGAAGAGGAGGCTGACTGACCGTGCTGGGGAGAAAGACGAAGAGGAGGCTGACTAACTGGGCTGGGGAGGAAAACGAGGAGGAGGCTGACTGACCTTGCTGGGGAGAAAGACGAAGAGGAGGCTGACTGACTGGGCTGGGGAGGAAGACGAAGCTGACTGACTGGGCTGGGGAGGAAGACGAAGCTGACTGACTGAGCTGAGGAGGAAGACGAAGAGGAGGCTGACTGACTGGGCTGGGGAGGAAGACGAAGAGGAAGCTGACTGACTGGACTGGGTAGAAAGATGAAGAGGAGGCTGACTGACTGGGCTGGGCTGGGGAGAAAGACGAAGAGGAGGCTGACTGACTGGGCTGGGTAGAAAACGAAGAGGAAGCTGACTGACTGGGCTGGGGAGAAAGACGAAGAGGAAGCTGACTGACTGGGCTGGGGAGAAAGACGAAGAGGAAGCTTACTGACTGGGCTGGGGAGAAAGACGAAGAGGAAGCTTACTGACTGGGCTGGGGAGAATGACGAAGAGGAAGCTGACTGACTTCGCTGAGGACAGGAAGAGGAGAGGAAGAGGAGAGTTGAGGAGAGGAGACGAAAGGAGAGGAGTGGAGAGGAGACATTAAAAAGGGCACCTGACATCCGTCCCAAAAAGTTACAGGCATCCATTATACAATGGACGCCTGTTGGTGGCACATTGGGACATGTAGTGGGAGTTCTCCTTGTATAATTGAACCTATCCATCGGCTGTCCTGCAGGTTACGTACCTGACCACTGTTTTACCTCAGCTTTCTGAGTGTCTCACTGGGACCTACAGTTGGAGCCAGAGCCAGGACCATATGTAGAAATGACTCTGGTTGGAACTAACCATTGGCTGTCCTTCAGGTTACATACCTGACCACGGCTTTACCTCAACCTTCCTCCACACTCTTCCCCAGCGAGTTTTAGCTCAACCTTCCCACAATCCACTTTACGGAAGCTGAAAGTCACAGACTTTTGATGAAGGAGGAGGGCAGTGTGTTGTGGTAGATTATTTTCCTGTATTTCTACATATTTATGACTGTTTGGAGGCGAGGAGAGCGACTGCCTGCCTCCTGGCTTGTTGTGAATTCTGAGAGGAGGGATAAATTGGATGTTTGTTACTGAAGTGGCCATGCTGTGTCCTTGACATGACAGGACCCCCCACAGGAGATCTGGTTTGAAGGTTCGGAGGGGTGTGTGTGTGTGTGTGTGGAAGCTTGTACCTGCTATTTTTCTTCTTCGCTGTCGGACTGGTTCTGCCAAGGAGGAAGGTCACAGACTCCCATCTCGTTCGTTTGTCACTTCCACGTCCCCCGTCCAAATGATTCTCCGTAACAGCATATCCCCTAAACACTCCTCTTCTCATCTCCGGTCTGGGCAGAGCCTCAGGAGCCTACGGAGAGCTTGTTATTAGAAGCGGAAATTGAAGGATGGACGTTGATGTCGGCCTGAGAAATGGAACCTGTGTTTTTGTTGCTCTGTGTGTGTTTGTGTTTTAGTCCGAACCTGACGAATGGTTCTTAGCGCAAAGCAATAAACTGCTTTGTTAAATTACTTCTATGATTAAAATCTAAACAAATACAACTTCATTTTGTTTTTCTTGTTTGTACTATTCACACCAGTCTGTCATTAATCCAACTAGTATTTAATCCAGCCTGTGTTTAATCCAGCCTGTCATTAATCCAGCCTGTGTTTAATCCAGCCTGTGTTTAATCCAGCCTGTCATTAATCCAGCCTGTGTTTAATCCAGCCTGTATTTAATCCAGCCTGTCTTTAATCCAGCCTGTCTTTAATCCAGCCTGTGTTTAATCCAACCTGTGTTTAATCCAGCCTGTCTTTAATCCAGCCTGTGTTTAATCCAGCCTGTCATTAATCCAGCCTTTAATCCAGCCTGTGTTTAATCCAGCCTGTATTTAATCCAACCTGTGTTTAATCCAGCCTGTGTTTAATCCAGCCTGTGTTTAATCCAGTCTGTGTTTAATCCAGCCTGTCATTAATCCAGCCTGTGTTTAATCCAGCCTGTGTTTAATCCAGCCTGTATTTAATCCAGCCTGTGTTTAATCCAGCCTGTGTTTAATCCAGCCTGTGTTTAATCCAGCCTGTGTTTAATCCAGCCTGTGCATTTAATCCAGCCTGTCTTTAATCCAGCCTGATTCAATAGCCGTTTAATCAGCCTAGTTTAATCCAGCCTGTCATTAACCAGTTACTTAATCCAGCCTGATTTAATCCAGCCTAGTAAATCCAGTCTTTAAGTTCCAGCCTGTGTTTAATCCAGCCTGTGTTTAATCCAGCCTGACTGCATTTACTCAACTGAAGAGGATTCAGTATCGATCATAGTAAATAGTAAAGTCATACTAGTTACTGAAAAGGATTCAGAATCGATCATAGTAAATAGTAAAGTCATACTAGTTACTGAAAAGGATTCAGAATCGATCACAAAAACACATAATGAAGTCATACTATTTACTCAACTGAAGAGGATTCAGTATCGATCATATTAAATAGTAAAGTCATACTAGTTACTGAAAAGGATTCTGTATCGATCATAGTAAATAGTAAAGTCATACTAGTTACTGAAAAGGATTCAGTATCGATCACAGAAACACATAATGATGTCACTTAGCGTGTTTTAAATACAACAATGTAAATGGGTTTCAGACAATAGAACTTTAGAAATCAGTTTGACACGACCACAGCATATTACTGAGGATGAAAACCCAAAAGTTCATTGGAAACTAAATTGTAATAATGAATTGAGACTAGATCAATTAAGAACAAATTGTTTAGTTTTCTTTTTCTTTCTCCAGAATGTCCTTGAGGACTATAACAAGAATAATACAAAACTCTGAGATTATTGAATTAAATTAATTTGAACCAAGTCCCAAATATTCCCCAGCTCATCTCAGAAATATAATCACTTAGAGAGAGAGAGATAATGTAACAGAGAGAGCACTGAGGTAAAACTAAATATATATATTTTTTAAATGAACAAAAGTTAGGAAGTGATTATCCAGGTGTAACAAAAAAGAGCATGACTTTTTTCCACTAAGACAAAAAAAAAATGTCTGATTAATTAAATTGAGCTGTTTTTAAGTCCAAGGTCAGATGAAAGTAAAGAAAAGGGAGGATGAGGAAAGGAGGAGGTGGAAGGAAGGTAGGGAGAGAGGGAGGAGGAGGAAGAGGAGAGCGGAGAAGTGGCAGGAGGAGGAGGAGGAGGAAGAAGAGAGCGGAGAAGTGGCAGGAGGAGGAGGAGGAAGAAGAGGGAGGAAGGAGGAGGAAGAGGAAGAGGAGGGGGAGGGAAGGAGGGAGGGAAGGAGAGAGAGAGAGAGAGGAAGGAGGTGGAAGAGGGGGAGGGAAGGAGAGAGAGATAAAGGGAGGGAGGAGGAAGAGGGGGAGGAAGGGGAGGAGGAAGAGCGGGGGAGGGGAGGAGGAGGAAGAGCGGGGGATGGGAGGAGGAGGAAGAGGGGGAGGGAGGGGAGGGGGAAGAGCGGGAGGAAGTGGAGGAGGAGGAAGAGGGAGAGAAGGATGAAGAGGGGGAGATTTGCTCAAATGATGGAACATGTTCTAATTACTGCACGTTGTAATGCTCTTAAAGTTTCTCTGTGCCTCTTTGTGTTCTCTGCCTTTGTTTGACACAGATTCATTAATAACAGAAATAACAAAGCTACTCCCACTCCGAAACTCCTTCAGACTTCACTGACAGATTCCCACGGATAATTGGAGAAAGCTGATGAAACAAGCCCTGAAAAATATTAACTTTGCAGCAGCAGCAAAAATAAACGACGACTCAAATTTTTTCTTAAAACTTCTCTAGGATAGGGGGACCTGAACAAAAGCCAGGGAAAATGCAGAGCGCCAGATTCAAATAGTCCACTAGAGACTTTTCATTGCATTATTTTAGTAATCAATATTGTGCGTGTCTATGTATTTCTGTGTGATTATTTAGTTAGTTAGTAAATAAAAAATTAAGCCAATTTGTGTATCGCTGAATCATCGTTTAGACTAAGGTTTAGTGCAGATTTGAAATAAACGTTCAGAAGGAGACTGATTTGAGGTAATAATGATGGTATGATAACGATATATTCTTTGAGTTAATTCGGGAAACGGTAACTCATTAAAAATCTCTCTAGGACAGGGGGACAGTCACGTCTCACCTGGCCAAAAGCCAGGGAAAATGCAGAGCGCCAGATTCAAATAATATTATATAACAATCAAAATTTCATTAAATCGCACATGTAAGATATTAAATTAAAGCTACACTCGTTGTGAATCCAGCCAAACATGTCAGATTTTAAAAGGCTTTTCGGCGAAAGCATAAGATGCTACTATCTGATGATAGCACAACAGTCAACAAAGAGAGTAGCATATTTCAACCCTGCAGGCGCTACACAAAATGCAGAAATAAAATATAAAACATTCATTACCTTTGACGAGCTTCTTTTTGTTGGCACTCCAGTATGTCACATAAACAAATGGTCCTTTTGTTCAATTAATTCCGTCCATATATATAATATATATAATGATTTATATAATTTATATAATATATATAATATATATAATGATTTATATAATTTATATAATATATATAATGATTTGATTTGAAATGTTTTTTTTCATTTATTTGACTTTTTTTTCTCGCTTTTGAGACAGAAAAAAACAGCTTCCAATTTGCGCTACAGTCACTACAAAATATCTCAAAAGGTACCTGTAAACTTTGCCAAAACATTTCAAAATGCTTTTGTAATACAACTTTAGGTATTTTTTAAACGTTAATAATCGATCAAATTGAAGACGGGTTTATCTGTTTTCAATAGAGGACTAGAGGAAACTAACGCTACTTTTTAAACTCAAACAGTACACATAACGTTACCCTTTTCCAAGATGGCCGTACTTCTTCATTGAACAAAGGAATAAGCTCAACCAAATTCCAAAGATTGGTGACATCCAGTGGAAGCGGTAGGAACTGCAAACATGTGCCTAAGAAATATTGTTTCCCCATGATAACGCATTAAACAGACAGTGACCTCAAAAATGAATAATTCTGAATGGTTAGTTCTCTGGGTTTTGCCTGCTACATAAATTGTGTTATGCTCACAGACATGATTCAAACAGTTTTAGAAACTTCAGAGTGTTTTCTATCCAAATCTACTAATAATATGCATATCTTATATTCCTGGCATGAGTAGCAGGAAGTTCAAATTGGCACGCTATTTATCCAAAAGTGAAAATGCTGCCCTCTATCCCAAAGAGGTTTTACAGTAAGATATGTCTAAGTCTGTTCACTACCTCCCTTTGTTTTTAACATACCGATAACCCCTCAGTGACCCAACTAGCCTCAGATCTCCACGAGAGAGAGCGGTGTCAGACAATCACCTTCAACAAATGGACTCTGATCAGACGTAGGTTTTAAAATGAATCACATGGAAATAGAAAGGATTGTTACGATTTAATGTGACCTTTTGAAAATAGGAAGTTCGAATTGTTTTTTGTTTTTTTTACAATTTCAAATGTATTTTCCCGGGGTATTGTAATACTTTGTCATGGTTTTCACACAAGCTCTTTTAATAAAAACACTGTACAAGAATGTGTGTAAAACTGCAGGTATGAAACATAGTCTATGTACCACCCCTAAGATACATCTAAAGTATCTAACTCAGACAAGAAGAGGAGACTGTGAAGTAGAGTTCCCTTAGGACCTGTTCTCACTAAAGTCCTGCTTGATCAGGGCTATTCCAGGAACGAGGCCTCCTTCCCCCGCCGCTTCCCTCCCCAGCTGTTCCAGCCCTCCATCCCACAGAATGTCAGTGGCCCGGCTTTGACAATCCTCTTCGAAAGCACAATGAAGGTCTCAGGAAGCAGGTTATGCTGCTCTGGGCAGCTCCAGGGTTCCAGGGAGCCGGTTGCTAATGATTTCTCTTAGGACTCAGAGGGAGGGAGGGAGGGAGGGAGGGAGGGAGGGAGGGAGAGAGAGAGAGAGAGAGAGAGAGGAGAGAGTGTGTCCTGGCCCCTCTCCTCCCTAGTGTTTTTTAACTAACTCCACTCTGCGACCTACTATGTCGTCCAGTCGTCCCCGTGAGGGACACTGCCTCTGAAATCCCACCACGGCAGTTAGCGGTCCTGCAGAGCGCCGGAGAGCATCATTTGAAAGGGTTTCTCTTTTGTGGTGCTAAAGGGGGCCCTGATTGAAGCAACTTGGCTCTGGTCATAGAATCCAAGGTCTGCATCCCAAAGTGTAGCCTATTCTCTCTGTAGAAGCATTACAGACCAGGCCCCATTGAGATTAGGGTGCTGTTTGGGACACAGTCACAGGGAAAGGGCTTCGTCATCCTCTCTCTGAGGTAGATCAAATCTAATGACTTTCCCACACAGCCAGATAGAGATATTACAGCAGGCAATGACAGGGAACGGACCCGGCTTCTGAACTAGGGTCCATAGACCCGGCTTCTGAGCTAGGGTCCATAGACCCGGCTTCTGAACTAGGGTGCATGGACTTGGCTTCTGAACTAGGGTGACCGGACACGGCATGTGAACTAGGGTGACCGGACCCGGCATGTGAACTAGGGTGCATGGACTTGGCTTCTGAACTAGGGTGCATGGACAAGGCTTACAAACTAGCGAGCATTGATCTGGCTTCTGAACTAGCGTGCATGGAACCTGCTTCTGAACTAGCGAGCATTGATCTGGCTTCTGAACTAGGGTTAATGGACCCGGCTTCTGAACTAGCGAGCATTGATCTGGCTTCTAAACGAGGGTTAATGGACCCGGTTTCTGAACTAGGGTGAATGGACCCGGCTTCTGAACTAGCGAGCATTGATCTGGCTTCTAAACGAGGGTTAATGGACCCGGTTTCTGAACTAGGGTGAATGGACCCGGCTTCTGAACTAGCGAGCATTGATCTGGCTTCTAAACAAGGGTTAATGGACCCGGATTCTGAACTAGGGTCCATAGACCCGGCTTGAATGGACCCGGCTTCCAAATGTTTTCAACATCCAAGTTGTAGCAACTGGCTGCCTCTGAGAAATTATCTTTTGGTTCATCAATGGGGATGAGACATGAAAGATATCAGAGCAGCAGGAGATTCATTGAACTTTTATAAAGGACGATAGGAACATAAATTGGCAATACTCAATATTGTCCCATATAATGGACTTTAGGTATAGAGTTATGTTTACAGTCTCAACACTCAGAGAGATGTAATGGTTTATACTGTAACAGTCTCAGAGAGATGTAATGGTTTATACTGTAACAGTCTCAGAGAGATGTAATGGTTTATACTGTAACAGTCTCAGAGAGATGTAATGGTTTATACTGTATCAGTCTCAGAGAGATGTAATGGTTTATACTGTATCAGTCTCAGAGAGATGTAATGGTTTATACTGTAACAGTCTCAGAGAGATGTAATGGTTTATACTGTAACAGTCTCAGAGAGATGTAATGGTTTATACTGTAACAGTCTCAGAGAGATATAATGGTTTATACTGTAACAGTCTCAACACTCAGAGAGATATAATGGTTTATACTGTATCAGTCTCAGAGAGATGTAATGGTTTATACTGTATCAGTCTCAGAGAGATGTAATGGTTTATACTGTAACAGTCTCAGAGAGATGTAATGGTTTATACTGTAACAGTCTCAACACTCAGAGAGATGTAATGGTTTATACTGTAACAGTCTCAGAGAGATGTAATGGTTTATACTGTAACAGTCTCAGAGAGATGTAATGGTTTATACTGTAACAGAGAGATGTAATGGTTTTATACTGTATCAGTCTCAGAGAGATGTAATGGTTTATACTGTTACAGTCTCAGAGAGATGTAATGGTTTATACTGTATCAGTCTCAACACTCAGAGAGATGTAATGGTTTATACTGTATCAGTCTCAGAGAGATGTAATGGTTTATACTGTAACAGTCTCAGAGAGATGTAATGGTTTATACTGTATCAGTCTCAGAGAGATGTAATGGTTTATACTGTAACAGTCTCAGAGAGATGTAATGGTTTATACTGTAAACGTCTCAGAGAGATGTAATGGTTTCATACTGTAACAGTCTCAACACTCAGAGAGATGTAATGGTTTATACTGTAACAGTCTCAGAGAGATGTAATGGTTTATACTGTAAACGTCTCAGAGAGATGTAATGGTTTATACTGTAACAGTCTCAGAGAGATGTAATGGTTTATACTGTAAACGTCTCAGAGAGATGTAATGGTTTATACTGTATCAGTCTCAGAGAGATGTAATGGTTTATACTGTAACAGTCTCAGAGAGATGTAATGGTTTTATACTGTAACAGTCTCAGAGAGATGTAATGGTTTTATACTGTAACAGTCTCAGAGAGATGTAATGGTTTTATACTGTAACAGTCTCAGAGAGATGTAATGGTTTTATACTGTAACAGTCTCAGAGAGATGTAATGGTTTTATACTGTAACAGTCTCAGAGAGATGTAATGGTTTATACTGTAACAGTCTCAGAGAGATGTAATGGTTTATACTGTATCAGTCTCAGAGAGATGTAATGGTTTATACTGTAACAGTCTCAGAGAGATGTAATGGTTTATACTGTAACAGTCTCAACACTCAGAGAGATGTAATGGTTTATACTGTAACAGTCTCAGAGAGATGTAATGGTTTATACTGTAACAGTCTCAGAGAGATGTAATGGTTTATACTGTAACAGTCTCAGAGAGATGTAATGGTTTATACTGTATCAGTCTCAGAGAGATGTAATGGTTTATACTGTAACAGTCTCAGAGAGATGTAATGGTTTATACTGTATCAGTCTCAGAGAGATGTAATGGTTTTATACTGTAACAGTCTCAGAGAGATGTAATGGTTTTATACTGTAACAGTCTCAGAGAGATGTAATGGTTTTATACTGTAACAGTCTCAGAGAGATGTAATGGTTTTATACTGTAACAGTCTCAGAGAGATGTAATGGTTTATACTGTATCAGTCTCAGAGAGATGTAATGGTTTTATACTGTAACAGTCTCAGAGAGATGTAATGGTTTTATACTGTATCAGTCTCAGAGAGATGTAATGGTTTTATACTGTAACAGTCTCAGAGAGATGTAATGGTTTATACTGTATCAGTCTCAGAGAGATGTAATGGTTTATACTGTAACAGTCTCAGAGAGATGTAATGGTTTATACTGTAACAGTCTCAGAGAGATGTAATGGTTTATACTGTAACAGTCTCAGAGAGATGTAATGGTTTATACTGTATCAGTCTCAACACTCAGAGAGATGTAATGGTTTTATACTGTATCAGTCTCAGAGAGATGTAATGGTTTTATACTGTAACAGTCTCAGATGATGGATGTAAATGATGTAATGGTTTATACTGTAACAGTCTCAGAGAGATGTAATGGTTTATACTGTATCAGTCTCAACACTCAGAGAGATGTAATGGTTTATACTGTATCAGTCTCAACACTCAGAGAGATGTAATGGTTTATACTGTATCAGTCTCAACACTCAGAGAGATGTAATGGTTTATACTGTAACAGTCTCAGAGAGATGTAATGGTTTTATACTGTATCAGTCTCAACACTCAGAGAGATGTAATGGTTTATACTGTAACAGTCTCAGAGAGATGTAATGGTTTATACTGTAACAGTCTCAGAGAGATGTAATGGTTTTATACTGTATCAGTCTCATGGTTTTATACTGTATCAGTCTCAGAGAGATGTAATGGTTTATACTGTAACAGTCTCAGAGAGATGTAATGGTTTATACTGTAACAGTCTCAGTCTGTAACAGTCTCAGAGAGATGTAATGGTTTTATACTGTATCAGTCTCAGAGAGATGTAATGGTTTATACT
>NW_024608475.1:30000-35000 GCF_018296145.1 Oncorhynchus tshawytscha
GAGGAGGAGGAGGAGTGACTATTGGCAGAGTCGAACTAAGGATGTGTCCCAAATTTCAACAGATGCTCGAGTCGAAAGTAGGGCCCATTTAGGACACACAAGGAAATGAAATGTATTTATTGTAATTGAATTATTAATTTAATAAGATATCGATTTGATCCTAGAGCTTTAACCTTTGACCCTTCCTTTACACACCTTTGATCAACAGCAGATTTAAATATGTGGCCTGGAAGTCAATCAACAAAGCGAGTAGTTTATCGCTTTTAACCTGTTCTCAACTGATCATTATCTCTCTGAGATTAGACGTAATGATTTTATGAGCTGGCCGTCATTAACACTGGTCCCAGAGGGAATATACACCAATATATATATATATATATATTACAACAACCTTAAATGTTCATCGCAGAATGTCGATTTAATAAAGCGCTTTGCTTTTTTTGTAAAACAATTAAAACATTTTAAATGAAGTCAAACTTAAAGGATAAAAAATAAAACTTTTTTAAATAAATAAAGAAGAATTTTTATTTTATTTTTTAATTTCCACTTTTTTTTATTTAATAGTAATTTTTTCGTTGTTTTCCTAAATGTTGTTTTCACATTTAGCGTTTTATATTATAATGGGGTTTTACTATCACTAACAAATTAAAGGATGAGTTTTCTGTACCGTCTCTACGACTTAGCAGTCACTCCTTAAATCATACAAATGGAAAACAAACTAAAATGTGTTAATTAGAGTTCGAGATGGGTCGGATGAGCTCCTGATTTTAATGCCTTTAGAGAAAAGAGGTTTGGCTGAAGCTGGGTTCTTTTCACCCTGGTAATTGGTTGAAGCTTGGAGGATTGGTCGTTTCTTTAAAAAAAATAACCGGCTTCTCCGTTCCCTTGTTGTAGAAATACATACAGGGGTGAGTCATGCCTTGTTACAGGGGTGAGTCATGCCTTGTTGTAGAAATACTGTAGTCAGATATCTAATCTAATATCACCATCCCTTGTTGTAGTCAGAGTATGCCTGTTGTAGTCAAATACATACAGGGGTGAGTCATGCCTTGTTGTCAGAATTAACTAATATCACCATCCCTGTAGTCAGATATCTAATCTAATATCACCATCCCTGTAGTCAGATATGTAGAAATACCATCCCTGTAGTCAGATATCTAATCAGGGGTGAATAAACCATCCCTGTAGTCAGATATCTAAGTCATCTGAATATCACCAAAGATATCCCTTCTAAAATACATCAGGGGTAGTCATGCCTTGTTGTCAGATATCACAGGGGTGAGTCATCCCTGTCAGTCAGATATCTAATCTAATATCACCATCCCTGTAGTCAGATAGTCATCTTAATATCAAATCCCTGTAGTCAGATATCTAATCTAATACCACCGTCCCTGTAGTCAGATATCTAATCTAATATCACCATCCCTGTAGTCAGATATCTAATCTAATATCACCATCCCTGTAGTCAGATATCTAATCTAATATCACCATCCCTGTAGTCAGATATCTAATCTAATATCACCATCCCTGTAGTCAGATATCTAATCTAATATCACCATCCCTGTAGTCAGATATCTAATCTAATATCACCATCCCTGTAGTCAGATATCTAATCTAATACCACCATCCCTGTAGTCAGATATCTAATCTAATACCACCATCCCTGTAGTCAGATATCTAATCTCACCATAGTCAGATATCTAATCTCATACCACCATCCCTGTAGTCAGATATCTAATCTAATAATACCACCATCCCTGTAGTCAGATATCTAATCTAATATCACCATCCCTGTAGTCAGATATCTAATCTAATACCACCATCCCTGTAGTCAGATATCTAATCTAATATCACCATCCCTGTAGTCAGATATCTAATCTAATACCACCATCCCTGTAGTCAGATATCTAATCTAATATCACCATCCCTGTAGTCAGATATCTAATATCACCATCCCTGTAGTCAGATATCTAATCTAATACCACCGTCCCTGTAGTCAGATATCTAATCTAATACCACCGTCCCTGTAGTCAGATATCTAATCTAATATCACCATCCCTGTAGTCAGATATCTAATCTAATATCACCATCCCTGTAGTCAGATATCTAATCTAATATCACCATCCCTGTAGTCAGATATCTAATCTAATATCACCATCCCTGTAGTCAGATATCTAATCTCATACCACCATCCCTGTAGTCAGATATCTAATCTAATACCACCGTCCCTGTAGTCAGATATCTAATCTAATACCACCGTCCCTGTAGTCAGATATCTAATCTAATATCACCATCCCTAGTCAGTAATCTAATATCACCATCCCTGTAGTCAGATATCTAATCTAATACCACCATCCCTGTAGTCAGATATCTAATCTAATATCACCATCCCTGTAGTCAGATATCTAATCTAATATCACCATCCCTGTAGTCAGATATCTAATCTAATATCACCATCCCTGTAGTCAGATATCTAATCTAATACCACCATCCCTGTAGTCAGATATCTAATCTAATATCACCATCCCTGTAGTCAGATATCTAATCTAATATCACCATCCCTGTCAGATATCTAATCAGATATCATACCACTGTCCCTGTAGTCAGATATCTAATCTAATATCACCATCCCTGTAGTCAGATATCTAATCTAATATCACCATCCCTGTAGTCAGATATATCTAATAAATCCCTGTATCAGATATCTAAACATAATCTAATACCATCCCAGTCAGATATCTAATCTAATATCATCCCTGTAGTCAGATATCTAATCTAATATCACCATCCCTGTAGTCAGATATCTAATCTAATACCACCATCCCTGTAGTCAGATATCTAAATACCATCAGTCAGATATCTAATCTAATATCACCATCCCTGTAGTCAGATATCTAATCTAATATCACCATCCCTGTAGTCAGATATCTAATCTAATATCACCATCCCTGTAGTCAGATATCTAATCTAATATCACCATCCCTGTAGTCAGATATCTAATCTAATATCACCATCCCTGTAGTCAGATATCTAATCTAATATCACTGTCCCTGTAGTCAGATATCTAATCTAATATCACCATCCCTGTAGTCTCTAATATCACCATCCCTGTAGTCAGATATCTAAAATGGAATATCACCATCCCTGTAGTCAGATATCTAATCTAATATCACCATCCCTGTAGTCAGATATCTAATCCCTCAGAATATCCACCATCCCTGTAGTCAGATATCTAATCTAATATCACCATCCCTAGTCAGTCAATACCACCATCCCTGTAGTCAGATATCTAATCTAATATCACCATCCCTGTAGTCAGATATCTAAACATCAGAGAATCATACCATCCCTGTAGTCAGATATCTAATCTAATACCACTGTCCCTGTAGTCAGATATCTAATCAGATAATTCACCATCCCTGTAGTCAGATATCTAATCTAATATCACCATCCCTGTAGTCAGATATCTAATCTAATACCACCATCCCTGTAGTCAGATATCTAATCTAATATCACCATCCCTGTAGTCAGATATCTAAACATCAGATATCTAATCTAATATCACCATCCCAGTCAGATATCTAATGTCCCTGTAGTCAGATATCTAATCTAATACCACCATCCCTGTAGTCAGATATCTAATCTAATATCACCATCCCTGTAGTCAGATATCTAATCTAATAATCTAATATCACCATCCCTGTAGTCAGATATCTAATCTCATATCACCATCCCTGTAGTCAGATATCTAAACATCAGATTAATCTCATACCACCATCCCTGTAGTCAGATATCTAATCACATACCACCGTCCCTGTAGTCAGATATCTAATCTAATATCACCATCCCTGTAGTCAGATATCTAATCTAATACCACTGTCCCTGTAGTCAGATATCTAATCTAATATCATCATCCCTGTAGTCAGATATCTAATCTAATACCACTGTCCCTGTAGTCAGATATCTAATCTAATATCATCATCCCTGTCGTCAGATATCTAAACATCAGATTAATCTAATATCACCATCCCTGTAGTCAGATATCTAATCTAATATCACCATCCCTGTAGTCAGATATCTAATCTAATACCACCGTCCCTGTAGTCAGATATCTAATCTAATATCACCATCCCTGTAGTCAGATATCTAAACATCAGATTAATCTAATACCACCATCTCGGTGGAACGTTTTTAATCCAGATTTCACCGATCTACCTATCTACCTATCTACCTATCTACCTATCTACCTATCTATCCTATCTACCTATCTACCTATCCTATCTACCTATCTACCTATCTACCTACCTATCTGCCTATCTACCTATCCCTATCTACCCACCCTATCTACCTATCTACCTATCTGCCCTGTAATTGAAATCCATATTCCATTTTGGAGCCCAGTCACGCCGTAGCTCTGAAATGTTCCCTGTCGTTTCACCTTTTGACTGAATTAAAATGGAATTAGTGGTAATTGGGAAGGCTTTTGGGGGATTACTTTAGTTAAACAGGAAGTCTTTCTCTGTACACCTGAACGTGGAGACGAGGCAGATAAGCACTTCCCATTAAAATCCCCTCCAGACAAGACGTCAGCCGAGCCTAACAGAGAGGTGAGGAGCTTTCAGTCCTTCATATGTTAATAATTGGACAGGGAGTTTTTCACCCTGCTTTTCCATCCTCAGTGACATTTGATTTGGAGAAGATTGATAAATTAACAGGTAATACCAGTGCCGTGGCAGGCAAGGCGGACAGACACCTCCGAGTAAAACGGACCCCCTTTGATTAAATATGAAAAGTTGATTGAATTTCATGAGTAGGAGGAGGAGGTTGGTTGGTTGGTTGCTTCAGAATTACATGACTGTGTTGAATGAGGTTGAGACATTAGCTTTTTGGCAGATAGTCTACCCACATGTCTTGTATACCTGGTGTACAAGTTAATGTTTGTTTACGCGCTGGTTTAAACGTCAGATTTCGCCCCAGTATGAAACCAAGCAAGTTGTCGT
>NW_024608475.1:40000-47500 GCF_018296145.1 Oncorhynchus tshawytscha
CACCCCTCCCTCTGAACTCCCCTGAGACCACCCCTCCCTCTGAACTCCCTGATACCCACCCTCCCTCTGAACTCCCCTGAGACCACCCCTCCCTGAGAACTCCCTGAGACCACCCCTCCCTCTGAACTCCCCTGATACCCACCCCTCCCTCTGAACTCCCTGAGACCCACCCCTCCCTCTGAACTCCCTGAGACCCACCCCTCCCTCTGAACTCCCCTGAGACCCACCCCTCCCTCTGAACTCCCCTGAGACCCACCCCTCCCTCTGAACTCCCCTGATACCCACCCCTCCCTCTGAACTCCCTGAGACCCACCCCTCCCTCTGAACTCCCCTGAGACCACCCCTCCCTCTGAACTCCCCTCAGACCCACCCCTCCCTCTGAACTCCCTGAGTCCCACCCCTCCCTCTGAACTCCCCTGAGACCCACCCCTCCCTCTGAACTCCCCTGAGACCCACCCCTCCCTCTGAACTCCCCTGAGTCCCACCCCTCCCTCTGAACTCCCCTGAGTCCCACCCCTCCCTCTGAACTCCCTGAGACCCACCCCTCCCTCTGAACTCCCCTGAGACCCACCCCTCCCTCTGAACTCCCCTGAGACCCACCCCTCCCTCTGAACTCCCTGAGTCCCACCCCTCCCTCTGAACTCCCCTGATACCCACCCCTCCCTCTGAACTCCCTGAGACCCACCCCTCCCTCTGAACTCCCTGAGTCCCACCCCTCCCTCTGAACTCCCTGAGACCCACCCCTCCCTCTGAACTCCCCTGAGTCCCACCCCTCCTCTGAACTCCCCTGAGTCCCACCCCTCCCTCTGAACTCCCTGATACCCACCCCTCCCTCTGAACTCCCCTGAGACCCACCCCTCCCTCTGAACTCCCTGAGTCCCACCCCTCCCTCTGAACTCCCTGATACCCCCCCCTCCCTCTGAACTCCCTGAGTCCCACCCCTCCCTCTGAACTCCCCTGAGACCACCCCTCCCTCTGAACTCCCCTGAGACCCACCCCTCCCTCTGAACTCCCTGAGACCCACCCCTCCCTCTGAACTCCCTGAGTCCCACCCCTCCCTCTGAACTCCCTGAGACCCACCCCTCCCTCTGAACTCCCTGAGACCACCCCTCCCTCTGAACTCCCTCAGTCCCACCCCTCCCTCTGGTCTCCCCTGAGACCCACCCCTCCCTCTGAACTCCCTGAGACCACCCCTCCCTCTGAACTCCCCTGAGTCCCACCCCTCCCTCTGGTCTCCCTGAGACCCACAGGAAGGAGAGAGAGACAGGAAGGAGAGAGAGACAGGAAGGAGAGAGAGACAGGAGAGAGAGACAGGAAGGAGAGAGAGACAGGAAGGAGAGAGAGACAGGAAGGAGAGAGAGACAGGAGAGAGAGAGACAGGAGAGAGAGACAGGAAGGAGAGAGAGACAGGAAGGAGAGTGAGACAGGAAGGAGAGAGAGACAGGAAGGAGAGAGAGACAGGAAGGAGAGAGAGACAGGAAGGAGAGAGAGACAGGAAGGAGAGAGAGACAGGAAGGAGAGAGATACAGGAGAGAGAGACAGGAGAGAGAGACAGGAAGGAGAGAGAGACAGGAAGGAGAGAGAGACAGGAAGGAGAGAGAGACAGGAAGGAGAGAGAGACAGGAAGGAGAGAGAGACAGGAGAGAGAGACAGGAAGGAGAGAGAGAGACAGGAAGGAGAGGGAGACAGGAAGTAGAGAGAGACAGGAGAGAGAGACAGGAAGGAGAGAGAGACAGGAAGGAGAGAGAGACAGGAAGGAGAGAGAGACAGGAAGGAGAGAGATACAGGAGAGAGAGACAGGAAGGAGAGAGAGACAGGAAGGAGAGAGAGACAGGAAGGAGAGAGAGACAGGAAGGAGAGAGAGACAGGAAGGAGAGAGAGACAGGAAGGAGAGAGAGACAGGAGAGAGAGAGACAGGAGAGAGAGACAGGAAGGAGAGAGAGACAGGAAGGAGAGAGAGACAGGAAGGAGAGAGAGACAGGAGAGAGAGACAGGAAGGAGAGAGAGACAGGAAGGAGAGAGAGACAGGAAGGAGAGAGAGACAGGAAGGGGAGAGAGACAGGAAGGAGAGAGAGACAGGAAGGAGAGAGAGACAGGAGAGAGAGACAGGAAGGAGAGAGAGACAGGAAGGAGAGAGAGACAGGAAGGCGGATTGAGGGGAGAAACCAAAAACTCCCACTACATTACAACGTGCCATGGGAGAAATGCTGCCAACTGAAAGACTGTGTGGATGGGAAGTATCGGGTTAGTTTGAGCGGAGGACAGTTTAGGATATTTCATAGTTGTACAGTTTACTGTCACTTCAATTATATCATTGATACATTTAAAACGTTTCAATTCACAGGAAGTATGTTTTAGTAAACATAAAGCTCCCAGTTATGAAATCAAACCCCAATGGCCTCGATTCTATGATCTTGTTTCTAGATAGTCAGACAAACAGACTGTCTCTCAGAAGGAGTGGTGTCCTCTGCACTGATTAGTAATGGAATGATAAGATACTGTCTGTCCTGGGGGGGGGGAAGGTCAATAATAAACAGACTGTCTCTCAGAAGGAGTGGTGTCCTCTGTACTGATTACTAATGGAATGATAAGATACTGTCTGAAGGGGGGGGACAATAATAAACAGACTGTCTCTCAGAAGGAGTGGTGTCCTCTGTACTGATTACTAATGGAATGATAAGATACTGTCTGTCCTGGGGGGGACAATAATAAACAGACTGTCTCTCAGAAGGAGTGGTGTCCTCTGCACTGATTACTAATGGAATGATAAGATACTGTCTGTCCTGGGGGGGACAATAATAAACAGACTGTCTCTCAGAAGGAGTGGTGTCCTCTGTACTGATTACTAATGGAATGATAAGATACTGTCTGTCCTGGGGGGGACAATAATAAACAGACTGTCTCTCAGAAGGAGTGGTGTCCTCTGTACTGATTACTAATGGAATGATAAGATACTGTCTGTCCTGGGGGACAATAATAAACAGACTGTCTCTCAGAAGGAGTGGTGTCCTCTGTACTGATTACTAATGGAATGATAAGATACTGTCTGTCCTGGGGGGACGACAATAATAAACAGACTGTCTCTCAGAAGGAGTGGTGTCCTCTGTACTGATTACTAATGGAATGATAAGATACTGTCTGTCCTGGGGGACAATAATAAACAGACTGTCTCTCAGAAGGAGTGGTGTCCTCTGTACTGATTACTAATGGAATGATAAGATACTGTCTGTCCTGGGGGGGGACAATAATAAACAGACTGTCTCTCAGAAGGAGTGGTGTCCTCTGTACTGATTACTAATGGAATGATAAGATACTGTCTGTCCTGGGGGGACAATAATAAACAGACTGTCTCTCAGAAGGAGTGGTGTCCTCTGCACTGATTACTAATGGAATGATAAGATACTGTCTGTCCTGGGGTTATATAGATAATGGCTGAGTCCAGGGGGGGGACAATAATAAACAGACTGTCTCTCAGAAGGAGTGGTGTCCTCTGTACTGATTACTAATGGAATGATAAGATACTGTCTGTCCTGGGGGGGACAATAATAAACAGACTGTCTCTCAGAAGGAGTGGTGTCCTCTGTACTGATTACTAATGGAATGATAAGATACTGTCTGTCCTGGGGGGGGACAATAATAAACAGACTGTCTCTCAGAAGGAGTGGTGTCCTCTGCACTGATTACTAATGGAATGATAAGATACTGTCTGTCCTGGGGGAAGGTCAATAATAAACAGACTGTCTCTCAGAAGGAGTGGTGTCCTCTGTACTGATTACTAATGGAATGATAAGATACTGTCTGTCCTGGGGGGGGGGACAATAATAAACAGACTGTCTCTCAGAAGGAGTGGTGTCCTCTGTACTGATTACTAATGGAATGATAAGATACTGTCTGTCCTGGGGGGGGACAATAATAAACAGACTGTCTCTCAGAAGGAGTGGTGTCCTCTGTACTGATTACTAATGGAATGATAAGATACTGTCTGTCCTGGGGGGGGGAAGGTCAATAATAAACAGACTGTCTCTCAGAAGGAGTGGTGTCCTCTGTACTGATTACTAATGGAATGATAAGATACTGTCTGTCCTGGGGGACAATAATAAACAGACTGTCTCTCAGAAGGAGTGGTGTCCTCTGTACTGATTACTAATGGAATGATAAGATACTGTCTGTCCTGGGGGGGGACAATAATAAACAGACTGTCTCTCAGAAGGAGTGGTGTCCTCTGCACTGATTACTAATGGAATGATAAGATACTGTCTGTCCTGGGGGGGGGACAATAATAAACAGACTGTCTCTCAGAAGGAGTGGTGTCCTCTGCACTGATTACTAATGGAATGATAAGATACTGTCTGTCCTGGGGGAAGGTCAATAATAAACAGACTGTCTCTCAGAAGGAGTGGTGTCCTCTGTACTGATTACTAATGGAATGATAAGATACTGTCTGTCCTGGGGGGACAATAATAAACAGACTGTCTCTCAGAAGGAGTGGTGTCCTCTGTACTGATTACTAATGGAATGATAAGATACTGTCTGTCCTGGGGGGGGACAATAATAAACAGACTGTCTCTCAGAAGGAGTGGTGTCCTCTGTACTGATTACTAATGGAATGATAAGATACTGTCTGTCCTGGGGGGACAATAATAAACAGACTGTCTCTCAGAAGGAGTGGTGTCCTCTGTACTGATTACTAATGGAATGATAAGATACTGTCTGTCCTGGGGGGGGGACAATAATAAACAGACTGTTATACAGAGAGATAATGGCTGAGTCCAAGATAATGGCTGAGTCCAGGGTTATATAGATAATGGCTGAGTCCAGGGTTATATAGATAATGGCTGAGTCCAGGGTTATATAGATAATGGCTGAGTCCAGGGTTATATAGATAATGGCTGAGTCCAGGGTTATATAGATAATGGCTGAGTCAGGGTTATATAGATAATGGCAGGGTTATATAGATAATGGCTGAGTCCAGGGTTATATAGATAATGGCTGAGTCCAGGGTTATATAGATAATGGCTGAGTCCAGGGTTATATAGATAATGGCTGAGTCCAGGGTTATATAGATAATGGCTGAGTCCAGGGTTATATAGATAATGGCTGAGTCCAGGGTTATATAGATAATGGCTGAGTCCAGGGTTATATAGATAATGGCTGAGTCCAGGGTTATATAGATAATGGCTGAGTCCAGGGTATAGATAATGGCTGAGTATATAGATAATGGCTGAGTCCAGGGTTATATAGATAATGGCTGAGTCCAGGGTTATATAGATAATGGCTGAGTCCAGGGTTATATAGATAATGGCTGAGTCCAGGGTTATATAGATAATGGCTGAGTCCAGGGTTATATAGATAATGGCTGAGTCCAGGGTTATATAGATAATGGCTGAGTCCAGGGTTATATAGATAATGGCTGAGTCCAGGGTTATATAGATAATGGCTGAGTCCAGGGTTATATAGATAATGGCTGAGTCCAGGGTTATATAGATAATGGCTGAGTCCAGGGTTATATAGATAATGGCTGAGTCCAGGGTTATATAGATAATGGCTGAGTCCAGGGTTATATAGATAATGCCAGATAATACCACATTCCCTGTATAGGTTACTAATGTTGACCAGGGTCCCATAAAGTGAAGCACTATAGAACGGATTTAATGAAACACTTGTGTTCTCTGGTGCTCCCTCTCCTCTCCTCTCCTCTCCTCTCCTCTCCTCTCCTCTCCTCTCCTCTCTCCTCTCCCTCTCCTCTCCTCTCCTCTCCTCTCCTCTCCTCTCCTCTCCTCTCCTCTCCCTCTCCTCTCCTCTCTCTCCTCTCCTCTCCTCTCCTATCTTTGCCTCTCTGCTCCTCTCTCCTCTCCTCCCCTCCCTTCCCTCATCTCCACTCCTCACTCTCCTCTCCCTCTATGATCCTCTCCTTTTAGATAGATTGTCTCTCTCTGAATGAACTAGATGGAGAGAGAAAGAGAGAGAGAGACAGGGTGGATAGATTGTCTCTCTCTGAATGAACTAGATGGAGAGAGAAAGAGAGAGAGAGACAGGGTGGATAGATTGTCTCTCTCTGAATGAACTAGATGGAGAGAGAAAGAGAGAGACAGACAGAGTGGATAGATTGTCTCTCTCTTAATGGACTAGATGGAGAGAGAAAGAGAGAGAGACAGAGTGGATAGATTGTCTCTCTCTGAATGAACTAGATGGAGAGAGAAAGAGAGAGAGACAGAGTGGATCGATTGTCTCTCTCTTAATGGACTAGATGGAGAGAGAAAGAGAGAGAGACAGAGTGGAAAGATTGTCTCTCTCTTAATGGACTAGATGGAGAGAGAAAGAGAGAGACAGACAGGGTGGATAGATTGTCTCTCTCTTAATGGACTAGATGGAGAAAGATCCTTGAATCAGTCATAGAGCCCATTGCCCTTTATGGTTGTGAGGTCTGGGGTCCGCTCACCAACCAAGACTTCACAAAATGGGACAAACACCAAATTGAGACTCTGCACGCAGAATTCTGCAAAAATATCCTCCGTGTACAACGTAGAACACCAAATAATGCATGCAGGGCAGAATTAGGACAATACCCACTAATTATCAAAATTCAGAAAAGAGCCGTTAAATTCTATAACCACCTAAAAGGAAGCGATTCCCAAACCTTCCATAACAAAGCCATCACCTACAGAGAGATAAACCTGGAGAAGAGTCCCTAAGCAAGCTGGTCCTGGGGCTCTGTTCACAAACACAAACACACCCTACAGAGCCCCAGGACATCAGCACAATTAGACCCAACCAAATCATGAGAAAACAAAAAGATAATTACTTGACACATTGGAAAGAATTTACAAAAAAACAGAGCAAACTAGAATGTTATTTGGCCCTAAACAGAGAGTACACAGCGGCAGAATACCTGACCACTGTGACTGACCCAAAATTAAGGAAAGCTTTGACTATGTACAGACTCAGTGAGCATAGCCTTGCTATTGAGAAAGGCCGCCGTAGGCAGACATGGCTCTCAAGAGAAGACAGGCTATGTGCTCACTGCCCACAAAATGAGGTGGAAACTGAGCTGCACTTCCTAACCTCCTGCCCAATGTATGACCATATTAGAGAGACATATTTCCCTCAGATTACACAGATCCACAAAGAATTCGAAAAACAAATCCAATTTTGGTAAACTCCCATATCTACTGGGTGAAATTCCACAGTGTGACATCACAGCAGCAAGATTTGTGACCTGTTGCCACGAGAAAAGGGCAACCAGTGAAGGACAAACACCATTGTAAATACAAACCATATTTATGCTAATTTATTTTATATTGTGTTCTTTAACCATTTGTACATTGTTAAAACACTGTATATATATATATAATATGACATTTGTAATGTCTTTATTGTTTTGAAACTTCTGTATGTGTAATGTTTACTGTTAATTTTTATTGTTTATTTCACTTTATATATTCACTTTATATATTATCTACCTCACTTGCTTTGGCAATGTTAACACATGTTTCCCATGCC
>NW_024608475.1:52500-63894 GCF_018296145.1 Oncorhynchus tshawytscha
CAAAGTGCCACACCTCAGAGACAGGCCATGGTAGCTGCCCAAGGTACCACTCCTCAGAGACAGGCCATGGTAGCTGTCCAAGGTACCACTCCTCAGAGAAAGACAATGGTAGCTGTCCAAGGTACCACTCCTCAGAGACAGACTAAGGTAGCTGTCCTTAGTACCACACGTCAGAGACAGGCCATGGTAGCTGTCCAAGGTACCACTCCTCAGAGACAGACAATGGTAGCTGTCCAAGGTACCACTCCTCAGAGACAGACTAAGGCAGCTGTCCAAGGTACCACTCCTCAGAGACAGACTATGGTAGCTGTCCTTAGTACCACACCTCAGAGACAGGCCATGGTAGCTGTCCATGGGACCACTCCTCAGAGACAGACTAAGACAGCTGTCCAAGCTACCACTCCACAGAGACAGACTATGGTAGTTGTCCTTAGTACCACACCTCAGAGACAGACAATGGTAGCTGTCCAAGGTACCACTCCTCAGAGACAGACTAAGGCAGCTGTCCAAGGTACCACTCCTCAGAGACAGACTAAGGCAGCTGTCCAATGTACCACTCCTCAGAGCCAGACTATGATAGCTGTCCAAGGTACCAAACCTCAGAGACAGGCCATGGTACCTGTCCAAGGTACCACTCCTCAGAGACAGACTAAGGCAGCTGTCCAAGGTACCACTCCTCAGAGACAGGCCATGGTAGCTGTCCAAAGTACCTGTCCTTAGTACCACTCCTCAGAGACAGACTAAGGTAGCTGTCCAAGGTACCACTCCTCAGAGACAGGCCATGGTAGTTGTCCTTAGTACCACACCTCAGATACAGTCTATGGTAGCTGTCCAAGGTACCACTCCTCAGAGACAGACTAAGGCAGCTGTCCAAGTTACCACTCCTCAGAGACAGACTATGGTAGCTGTCCAAAGTACCACTCCTCATAGACAGTCTATGGTAGCTGTCCAAAGTACCACTCCTCATAGACAGTCTATGGTAGCTGTCCAAGGTACCACTCCTCAGAGACAGACTAAGGCAGCTGTCCAAGGTACCACTCCTCAGAGACAGACTATGGTAGCTGTCCAAGGTACCACACCTCAGAGACAGTCTATGGTAGCTGTCCAAGGTACCACTCCTCAGAGACAGTCTAAGGCAGCTGTCCAAGGTACCACTCCTCAGAGACAGACTATGGTAGCTGTCCAAGGTACCACTCCTCAGAGACAGGCCATGGTAGTTGTCCAAAGTACCACACCTCAGAGACAGTCTATGGTAGCTGTCCAAGATACCACTCCTCAGAGACAGGCCATGGTAGCTGTCCAAGGTACCACACCTTAGAGACAGTCTATGGTAGCTGTCCAAGGTACCACTCCTCAGAGACAGACTAAGGTAGCTGTCCAAGGTACCATTCCTCAGAGACAGGCCATGGTAGTTGTCCAAAGTACCACACCTCAGAGACAGACTATGGTAGCTGTCCAAGGTACCACTCCTCAGAGACAGGCCATGGTAGCTGTCCAAAGTACCAGTCCTCAGAGCCAGACTATGGTAGCTGTCCAAGGTACCACTACTCAGAGACAGGCCATGGTAGCCGTCCAAGGTACCAGTGCAAGGAACCACATCTCAGACAGGCAATGGTAGCTGTCCAAGGTACCAGTCCAAGGAAACACATCTCAGAGACAGGCCATGGTAGTTGTCATTAGTACCACACCTCAGAGACAGTCTATGGTAGCTGTCCAAGGTACCACACCTCAGAGACAGTCTATGGTAGCTGTCCAAGGTACCACTCCTCAGAGACAGACTAAGGCAGCTGTCCAAGGTACCACTCCCCAGAGACAGACTATGGTAGCTGTCCAAGGTACCACTCCTCAGAGACAGGCCATGGTAGTTGCCAAAGTACCACACCTCACAGACAGGTCATGGTAGCTGTCCAAGGTACCACTCCTCAGAGACAGGCCTTTGTTGCTGTCCAATGTACCACTCCTCAGAGACAGGCCATGGTAGCTGTCCAAGGTACCAGTCCAAGGAACCACATCTCAGACAGGCAATGGTAGTTGTCCTTAGTACCACACCTCAGATACAGTCTATGGTAGCTGGCCAAGGTACCACTCCTCAGAGACAGTCTAAGGCAGCTGTCCAAGGTGCCACTCCTCAGAGACAGACTATGGTAGCTGTCCAAGGTACCACTCCTCAGAGACAGGCAATGGTAGTTGTCCAAAGTGCCACACCTCAGAGACTGGCCATGGTAGCTGCCCAAGGTACCACTCCTCAGAGACAGGCCATGGTAGCTGTCCAAGGTACCACTCCTCAGAGAAAGACAATGGTAGCTGTCCAAGGTACCACTCCTCAGAGACAGACTAAGGTAGCTGTCCTTAGTACCACACGTCAGAGACAGGCCATGGTAGCTGTCCAAGGTACCACTCCTCAGAGACAGACAATGGTAGCTGTCCAAGGTACCACTCCTCAGAGACAGACTAAGGCAGCTGTCCAAGGTACCACTCCTCAGAGACAGACTATGGTAGCTGTCCTTAGTACCACACCTCAGAGACAGGCCATGGTAGCTGTCCATGGTACCACTCCTCAGAGACAGACTAAGACAGCTGAAAGCTACCACTCCACAGAGACAGACTATGGTAGTTGTCCTTAGTACCACACCTCAGAGACAGACAATGGTAGCTGTCCAAGGTACCACTCCTCAGAGACAGACTAAGGCAGCTGTCCAAGGTACCACTCCTCAGAGACAGACTAAGGCAGCTGTCCAATGTACCACTCCTCAGAGACAGACTATGGTAGCTGTCCTTAGTACCACACCTCAGAGACAGGCCATGGTACCTGTCCAAGGTACCACTCCTCAGAGACAGACTAAGGCAGCTGTCCAAGGTACCACTCCTCAGAGACAGGCCATGGTAGCTGTCCAAAGTACCTGTCCTTAGTACCACTCCTCAGAGACAGACTAAGGTAGCTGTCCAAGGTACCACTCCTCAGAGACAGGCCATGGTAGTTGTCCTTAGTACCACACCTCAGATACAG
The DNA here is from genome assembly GCF_018296145.1 of Oncorhynchus tshawytscha. Taxonomy (NCBI): domain Eukaryota; kingdom Metazoa; phylum Chordata; class Actinopteri; order Salmoniformes; family Salmonidae; genus Oncorhynchus; species Oncorhynchus tshawytscha. The sequence goes on from NW_024608475.1 coordinate 55,508, forward strand.
TCTATGGTAGCTGTCCAAGGTACCACTCCTCAGAGACAGACTAAGGCAGCTGTCCAAGTTACCACTCCTCAGAGACAGACTATGGTAGCTGTCCAAAGTACCACTCCTCATAGACAGTCTATGGTAGCTGTCCAAAGTACCACTCCTCATAGACAGTCTATGGTAGCTGTCCAAGGTACCACTCCTCAGAGACAGACTAAGGCAGCTGTCCAAGGTACCACTCCTCAGAGACAGACTATGGTAGCTGTCCAAGGTACCACACCTCAGAGACAGTCTATGGTAGCTGTCCAAGGTACCACTCCTCAGAGACAGTCTAAGGCAGCTGTCCAAGGTACCACTCCTCAGAGACAGACTATGGTAGCTGTCCAAGGTACCACTCCTCAGAGACAGGCCATGGTAGTTGTCCAAAGTACCACACCTCAGAGACAGTCTATGGTAGCTGTCCAAGATACCACTCCTCAGAGACAGGCCATGGTAGCTGTCCAAGGTACCACACCTTAGAGACAGTCTATGGTAGCTGTCCAAGGTACCACTCCTCAGAGACAGACTAAGGTAGCTGTCCAAGGTACCATTCCTCAGAGACAGGCCATGGTAGCTGTCCAAAGTACCAGTCCTCAGAGCCAGACTATGGTAGCTGTCCAAGGTACCACTCCTCAGAGACAGGCCATGGTAGCTGTCCAAAGTACCAGTCCTCAGAGCCAGACTATGGTAGCTGTCCAAGGTACCACTACTCAGAGACAGGCCATGGTAGCCGTCCAAGGTACCAGTGCAAGGAACCACATCTCAGACAGGCAATGGTAGCTGTCCAAGGTACCAGTCCAAGGAAACACATCTCAGAGATAGGCCATGGTAGTTGTCCTTAGTACCACACCTCAGAGACAGACTAAGGCAGCTGTCCAAGGTACCACTCCTCAGAGACAGACTATGGTAGCTGTCCTTAGTACCACTCCTCAGAGACAGACTATGGTAGCTGTCCAAGGTACCACTCCTCAGAGACAGACTAAGGCAGCTGTCCAAGGTACCACTCCTCAGAGACAGACTAAGGCAGCTGTCCAAGGTACCACTCCTCAGAGACAGACTATGGTAGCTGTCCAAGGTACCACTCCTCAGAGACAGGCCATGGTAGTTGCCAAAGTACCACACCTCAAAGACAGGTCATGGTAGCTGTCCAAGGTACCACTCCTCAGAGACAGGCCTTTGTTGCTGTCCAAGGTACCACTCCTCAGAGACAGGCCATGGTAGCTGTCCAAGGTACCAGTCCAAGGAACCACATCTCAGACAGGCAATGGTAGTTGTCCTTAGTACCACACCTCAGATACAGTCTATGGTAGCTGGCCAAGGTACCACTCCTCAGAGACAGTCTAAGGCAGCTGTCCAAGGTGCCACTCCTCAGAGACAGACTATGGTAGCTGTCCAAGGTACCACTCCTCAGAGACAGGCAATGGTAGTTGTCCAAAGTGCCACACCTCAGAGACTGGCCATGGTAGCTGCCCAAGGTACCACTCCTCAGAGACAGGCCATGGTAGCTGTCCAAGGTACCACTCCTCAGAGAAAGACAATGGTAGCTGTCCAAGGTACCACTCCTCAGAGACAGACTAAGGTAGCTGTCCTTAGTACCACACGTCAGAGACAGGCCATGGTAGCTGTCCAAGGTACCACTCCTCAGAGACAGACAATGGTAGCTGTCCAAGGTACCACTCCTCAGAGACAGACTAAGGCAGCTGTCCAAGGTACCACTCCTCAGAGACAGACTATGGTAGCTGTCCTTAGTACCACACCTCAGAGACAGGCCATGGTAGCTGTCCATGGTACCACTCCTCAGAGACAGACTAAGACAGCTGTCCAAGCTACCACTCCACAGAGACAGACTATGGTAGTTGTCCTTAGTACCACACCTCAGAGACAGACAATGGTAGCTGTCCAAGGTACCACTCCTCAGAGACAGACTAAGGCAGCTGTCCAAGGTACCACTCCTCAGAGACAGACTAAGGCAGCTGTCCAATGTACCACTCCTCAGAGACAGACTATGGTAGCTGTCCTTAGTACCACACCTCAGAGACAGGCCATGGTACCTGTCCAAGGTACCACTCCTCAGAGACAGACTAAGGCAGCTGTCCAAGGTACCACTCCTCAGAGACAGGCCATGGTAGCTGTCCAAAGTACCAGTCCTTAGTACCACTCCTCAGAGACAGACTAAGGTAGCTGTCCAAGGTACCACTCCTCAGAGACAGGCCATGGTAGTTGTCCTTAGTACCACACCTCAGAGACAGTCTATGGTAGCTGTCCAAGGTACCACTCCTCAGAGACAGACTAAGGCAGCTGTCCAAGTTACCACTCCTCAGAGACAGACTATGGTAGCTGTCCAAAGTACCACTCCTCATAGACAGTCTATGGTAGCTGTCCAAAGTACCACTCCTCATAGACAGTCTATGGTAGCTGTCCAAGGTACCACTCCTCAGAGACAGACTAAGGCAGCTGTCCAAGGTACCACTCCTCAGAGACAGACTATGGTAGCTGTCCAAGGTACCACACCTCAGAGACAGTCTATGGTAGCTGTCCAAGGTACCACTCCTCAGAGACAGTCTAAGGCAGCTGTCCAAGGTACCACTCCTCAGAGACAGACTATGGTAGCTGTCCAAGGTACCACTCCTCAGAGACAGGCCATGGTAGCTGTCCAAAGTACCACACCTCAGAGACAGTCTATGGTAGCTGTCCAAGATACCACTCCTCAGAGACAGGCCATGGTAGCTGTCCAAGGTACCACACCTCAGAGACAGTCTATGGTAGCTGTCCAAGGTACCACTCCTCAGAGACAGACTAAGGTAGCTGTCCAAGGTACCATTCCTCAGAGACAGGCCATGGTACCATTCCTGTCCAAAGTACCAGTCCTCAGAGCCAGACTATGGTAGCTGTCCAAGGTACCACTCCTCAGAGACAGGCCATGGTAGCTGTCCAAAGTACCAGTCCTCAGAGCCAGACTATGGTAGCTGTCCAAGGTACCACTACTCAGAGACAGGCCATGGTAGCCGTCCAAGGTACCAGTGCAAGGAACCACATCTCAGACAGGCAATGGTAGCTGTCCAAGGTACCAGTCCAAGGAAACACATCTCAGAGACAGGCCATGGTAGTTGTCATTAGTACCACACCTCAGAGACAGTCTATGGTAGCTGTCCAAGGTACCACACCTCAGAGACAGTCTATGGTAGCTGTCCAAGGTACCACTCCTCAGAGACAGACTAAGGCAGCTGTCCAAGGTACCACTCCCCAGAGACAGACTATGGTAGCTGTCCAAGGTACCACTCCTCAGAGACAGGCCATGGTAGTTGCCAAAGTACCACACCTCACAGACAGGTCATGGTAGCTGTCCAAGGTACCACTCCTCAGAGACAGGCCTTTGTTGCTGTCCAATGTACCACTCCTCAGAGACAGGCCATGGTAGCTGTCCAAGGTACCAGTCCAAGGAACCACATCTCAGACAGGCAATGGTAGTTGTCCTTAGTACCACACCTCAGATACAGTCTATGGTAGCTGGCCAAGGTACCACTCCTCAGAGACAGTCTAAGGCAGCTGTCCAAGGTGCCACTCCTCAGAGACAGACTATGGTAGCTGTCCAAGGTACCACTCCTCAGAGACAGGCAATGGTAGTTGTCCAAAGTGCCACACCTCAGAGACTGGCCATGGTAGCTGCCCAAGGTACCACTCCTCAGAGACAGGCCATGGTAGCTGTCCAAGGTACCACTCCTCAGAGAAAGACAATGGTAGCTGTCCAAGGTACCACTCCTCAGAGACAGACTAAGGTAGCTGTCCTTAGTACCACACGTCAGAGACAGGCCATGGTAGCTGTCCAAGGTACCACTCCTCAGAGACAGACAATGGTAGCTGTCCAAGGTACCACTCCTCAGAGACAGACTAAGGCAGCTGTCCAAGGTACCACTCCTCAGAGACAGACTATGGTAGCTGTCCTTAGTACCACACCTCAGAGACAGGCCATGGTAGCTGTCCATGGTACCACTCCTCAGAGACAGACTAAGACAGCTGTCCAAGCTACCACTCCACAGAGACAGACCATGGTAGCTGTCCAAGGTACCACTCCTCAGAGACAGACAATGGTAGCTGTCCAAGGTACCACTCCTCAGAGACAGACTAAGGCAGCTGTCCAAGGTACCACTCCTCAGAGACAGACTAAGGCAGCTGTCCAAGGTACCACTCCTCAGAGACAGACTATGGTAGCTGTCCTTAGTACCACACCTCAGAGACAGGCCATGGTACCTGTCCAAGGTACCACTCCTCAGAGACAGACTAAGGCAGCTGTCCAAGGTACCACTCCTCAGAGACAGACTATGGTAGCTGTCCCTTAGTACCACACACTCAGATACAGTCTATGGTAGCTGTCCAGGTACCACTCCTCAGAGACAGACTAAGGCAGCTGTCCAAGTTACCACTCCTCAGAGACAGACTATGGTAGCTGTCCAAAGTACCACTCCTCATAGACAGTCTATGGTAGCTGTCCAAAGTACCACTCCTCATAGACAGTCTATGGTAGCTGTCCAAGGTACCACTCCTCAGAGACAGACTAAGGCAGCTGTCCAAGGTACCACTCCTCAGAGACAGACTATGGTAGCTGTCCAAGGTACCACTCCTCAGAGACAGACTAAGGTAGCTGTCCTTAGTACCACACGTCAGAGACAGGCCATGGTAGCTGTCCAAGGTACCACTCCTCAGAGACAGACTATGGTAGCTGTCCTTAGTACCACACCTCAGAGACAGGCCATGGTAGCTGTCCATGGTACCACTCCTCAGAGACAGACTAAGACAGCTGTCCAAGCTACCACTCCTCAGAGACAGACTATGGTAGTTGTCCTTAGTACCACACCTCAGAGACAGACAATGGTAGCTGTCCAAGTACCACTCCTCAGAGACAGACTAAGGTAGCTGTCCAAGGTACCACTCCTCAGAGACAGACTAAGGCAGCTGTCCAATGTACCACTCCTCAGAGACAGACTATGGTAGCTGTCCAAGTACCACACCTCAGAGACAGGCCATGGTACCTGTCCAAGGTACCACTCCTCAGAGACAGACTAAGGCAGCTGTCCAAGGTACCACTCCTCAGAGACAGGCCATGGTAGCTGTCCAAAGTACCTGTCCTTAGTACCACTCCTCAGAGACAGACTAAGGTAGCTGTCCAAGGTACCACTCCTCAGAGACAGGCCATGGTAGTTGTCCTTAGTACCACACCTCAGATACAGTCTATGGTAGCTGTCCAAGGTACCACTCCTCAGAGACAGACTAAGGCAGCTGTCCAAGTTACCACTCCTCAGAGACAGACTATGGTAGCTGTCCAAAGTACCACTCCTCATAGACAGTCTATGGTAGCTGTCCAAAGTACCACTCCTCATAGACAGTCTATGGTAGCTGTCCAAGGTACCACTCCTCAGAGACAGACTAAGGCAGCTGTCCAAGGTACCACTCCTCAGAGACAGACTATGGTAGCTGTCCAAGGTACCACACCTCAGAGACAGTCTATGGTAGCTGTCCAAGGTACCACTCCTCAGAGACAGTCTAAGGCAGCTGTCCAAGGTACCACTCCTCAGAGACAGACTATGGTAGCTGTCCAAGGTACCACTCCTCAGAGACAGGCCATGGTAGTTGTCCAAAGTACCACACCTCAGAGACAGTCTATGGTAGCTGTCCAAGATACCACTCCTCAGAGACAGGCCATGGTAGCTGTCCAAGGTACCACACCTTAGAGACAGTCTATGGTAGCTGTCCAAGGTACCACTCCTCAGAGACAGACTAAGGTAGCTGTCCAAGGTACCATTCCTCAGAGACAGGCCATGGTAGCTGTCCAAAGTACCAGTCCTCAGAGCCAGACTATGGTAGCTGTCCAAGGTACCACTCCTCAGAGACAGGCCATGGTAGCTGTCCAAAGTACCAGTCCTCAGAGCCAGACTATGGTAGCTGTCCAAGGTACCACTACTCAGAGACAGGCCATGGTAGCCGTCCAAGGTACCAGTGCAAGGAACCACATCTCAGACAGGCAATGGTAGCTGTCCAAGGTACCAGTCCAAGGAAACACATCATCTCAGAGACAGGCCATGGTAGTTGTCATTAGTACCACACCTCAGAGACAGTCTATGGTAGCTGTCCAAGGTACCACACCTCAGAGACAGTCTATGGTAGCTGTCCAAGGTACCACTCCTCAGAGACAGACTAAGGCAGCTGTCCAAGGTACCACTCCCCAGAGACAGACTATGGTAGCTGTCCAAGGTACCACTCCTCAGAGACAGGCCATGGTAGTTGCCAAAGTACCACACCTCAAAGACAGGTCATGGTAGCTGTCCAAGGTACCACTCCTCAGAGACAGGCCTTTGTTGCTGTCCAAGGTACCACTCCTCAGAGACAGGCCATGGTAGCTGTCCAAGGTACCAGTCCAAGGAACCACATCTCAGACAGGCAATGGTAGTTGTCCTTAGTACCACACCTCAGATACAGTCTATGGTAGCTGGCCAAGGTACCACTCCTCAGAGACAGTCTAAGGCAGCTGTCCAAGGTGCCACTCCTCAGAGACAGACTATGGTAGCTGTCCAAGGTACCACTCCTCAGAGACAGGCAATGGTAGTTGTCCAAAGTGCCACACCTCAGAGACTGGCCATGGTAGCTGCCCAAGGTACCACTCCTCAGAGACAGGCCATGGTAGCTGTCCAAGGTACCACTCCTCAGAGAAAGACAATGGTAGCTGTCCAAGGTACCACTCCTCAGAGACAGACTAAGGTAGCTGTCCTTAGTACCACACGTCAGAGACAGGCCATGGTAGCTGTCCAAGGTACCACTCCTCAGAGACAGACAATGGTAGCTGTCCAAGGTACCACTCCTCAGAGACAGACTAAGGCAGCTGTCCAAGGTACCACTCCTCAGAGACAGACTATGGTAGCTGTCCTTAGTACCACACCTCAGAGACAGGCCATGGTAGCTGTCCATGGTACCACTCCTCAGAGACAGACTAAGACAGCTGTCCAAGCTACCACTCCACAGAGACAGACTATGGTAGTTGTCCTTAGTACCACACCTCAGAGACAGACAATGGTAGCTGTCCAAGGTACCACTCCTCAGAGACAGACTAAGGCAGCTGTCCAAGGTACCACTCCTCAGCGACAGACTAAGGCAGCTGTCCAATGTACCACTCCTCAGAGACAGACTATGGTAGCTGTCCTTAGTACCACACCTCAGAGACAGGCCATGGTACCTGTCCAAGGTACCACTCCTCAGAGACAGACTAAGGCAGCTGTCCAAGGTACCACTCCTCAGAGACAGGCCATGGTAGTTGTCCTTAGTACCACACCTCAGATACAGTCTATGGTAGCTGTCCAAGGTACCACTCCTCAGAGACAGACTAAGGCAGCTGTCCAAGTTACTACTCCTCAGAGACAGACTATGGTAGCTGTCCAAAGTACCACTCCTCATAGACAGTCTATGGTAGTTGTCCTTAGTACCACACCTCAGAGACAGTCTATGGTAGCTGTCCAAGGTACCACTCCTCAGAGACAGTCTAAGGCAGCTGTCCAAGGTACCACTCATCAGAGACAGACTATGGTAGCTGTCCAAGGTACCACTCCTCATAGACAGGCCATGGTAGTTGTCCAAAGTACCACACCTCAGAGACAGGCCATGGTAGCTGTCCAAGGTACCACTCCTCAGAGATAGGCCTTTGTTGCTGTCCAAGGTACCACTCCTCAGAGACAGGCCATGGTAGCTGTCCAAGGTACCACTCCTCAGAGACAGGCCATGGTAGCTGTCCAAGGTACCACTCCTCAGAGACAGGCCTTTGTAGCTGCCCAAGGTACCACACCTCAGACAGGCCATGGTAGTTCCCAAAGTATCACTCCTCAGAGACAGGCCATGGTAGCTGCCCAAGGTACCAGTCCTAAGTACCACATCTCAGAGACAGGCCATGGTAGCTGTCCAAGGTACCAGTCCACAGAGACAGACTACGGCAGCTGTCCAAGGTACCACTCCTCAGAGACAGACCATGGTAGCTGTCCAAGGTACCAGTCCTTAGTACCACTCCTCAGAGACAGACCATGGAAGCTGTCCAAAATACCTACTCCACAGAGACAGACTACGGCAGCTGTCCAAGGCACCAGTCCTCAGAGACAGACTACGGCAGCTGTCCAAGGTACCAGTCCGTAGTACCACTCCTCAGAAACAGACTATGGTAGCTGTCCAAGGTACCACTTCTCAGAGACAGGCCATGGTAGCTGTCCAAGGTACCACTCCTCAGAGACAGACTAAGGTAGCTGTCCAAGGTACCACTCCTCAGAGACAGGCCATGGCAGCTGTCCAAGGTACCAGTCCGTAGTACCACTCCTCAGAAACAGACTATGGAAGCT
>NW_024608476.1:0-42500 GCF_018296145.1 Oncorhynchus tshawytscha
GTAAAGTATTATAATCTACAAGGGTATGAACGTGTACTCTGTCTCTTACGGTAATATTAAACAGAATTTAACCTCTATATGAACAGACGGGGATCTAACATATCGATATATACCTGGGACATGCATGCTAAACATGATGTAAACACAGATTTAGTGACGAGCATTAGGATGACACATACTAAGTATTGTAATCTACAGTGAGGTGGTTCCCTGGGAACATGAAATGCTAAACATGATGTAAACACAGATTTAGTGACGAGCATTAGGATGACACATACTAAGTATTATAATCTACAGTGCCAGGTGGTTCCCTGTGGAACTGAAACTGTAAAGAAATGTGAGCATTTATGTTTTTCCCATCTGGCTGTTGGGGGGGGGGATACAACACAGGGTTCCTGTCATCATCCAACAATTACAACAACTTAGTTATCAGTGAAATGAGTTAGGATTTGCTGAATTTGCATCCAATTTAGCCGCAGCATCAAATTTACTTTTTAATTTGCCTCGTTGTGAAACAACCTTGTTACTTTGGGAGAGTGTCTGGTTGGATACGTGACACAATATGAAGCTTAAAATGAATACCCAGAGCTTCCACATGGTCTTCTGTTATATATCTTCACTGGTATATACTGGAATCATCTGTCTTTAACATGTACTGAGTTCCTGTTAAATATCTTCACTGGTATATACTGGAATCATCTGTCTTTAACATGTACTGAGTTCCTGTTAAATATCTTCACTGGTATATACTGGAATCATCTGTCTTTAACATGTACTGAGTTCCTGTTAAATATCTTCACTGGTATATACTGGAATCATCTGTCTTTAACATGTACTGAGTTCCTGTTAAATATCTTCACTGGTATATACTGGAATCATCTGTCTTTAACATGTACTGAGTTCCTGTTAAATATCTTCACTGGTATATACTGGAATCGGGGGCCATGTAGTGCACTGTACAGAGAATAGGGGGCCATGTAGTGCACTGTATAGAGAATAGGGGGCCATGTAGTGCACTGTACAGAGAATAGGGGGCCATGTAGTGCACAGAGAATAGGGGGCCATGTAGGGGCCATGTGCACTGTATAGAGAATAGGGGGACATTTTAGACACTGTGTTTCAATCACATGAGATGGCCTTCTACCTCCTCTCTCTCTCCTTCTCTCTCTCTCTCTCCCTATCTATTCTCTCCTCTCTTGCTCTCTCTCTCTCTTTCTCTCCCTACCTATTCTCTCTCTCTTTCTCTCCCTATCTATTCTCTCCTCTCCCCTCTCTCTCTCTTTCTCTCCCTACCTATTCTCTCTCTCTTTCTCTCCCTATCTATTCTCTCCTCTCCCCTCTCTCTCTCTTTCTCTCTTTCTCTCCCTATCTATTCTGTCTCCAACTCTCTCTCTCTTTCTCTCCCTATCTATTATCTCTCCCTCTCTCTTTCTCTCTCTCCATATCTATTCTCTCTCTCTTTCTCTCCCTCTCGCTCTTTCTTTTCTCTCCCTATCTATTCTTTCTCTCTTTTTCCCCCCTCTCTCTCTCTTTCTCTCCCCATCTCTTCTCTCTTTCTCTCTCCCTATCTATTCTCCCTACCTATTTTCTCTTTCTCTCTCTCTATCTATTCTCTCTCTATATATTCTCTCTATATATATTCTCTCTCTATCTATTCTCTCTGTCTATCTATTCTCTCTCTATCTATTCTCTCTCTGTCTATCTATTCTCTCTCTCTCCAGGAGAAGTGTATTTACATCTCACACAGTGTCATTTGTCTCATCTGCTCCCTGAAATAATGGTGTGTATATTCTGTTCCACTTGACACACTTCCATTTGTTTGGATGCTTAGAAATGTCTCCTCTCTCTCTCTCTCTTTCTGGAAAGATGTCTCTCTCTTTCTCTCTCTCTCTCTCTCTCTCTCTCTCTCTGGAAGGACGTCTCTCTCTCTCTCTCTTTCTGGAAGGATGTCTCTCTCTTCTGGAAGGATGTCTCTCTCTCTCTCTCTCTCTTTCTGGAAGGACGTCTCTCTCTCTCTCTCTCTCTTTCTGGAAGGATGTCTCTCTCTCACGTTGACAAGTGATAAGTGGATACAGTGGATGTATATAGTTGCGTATTGATCGGTGGAGGGTAATGCGTGGGCATATGAAGCCTGCTCTTTGTGTTGCTTTATTACCTAAATGTCTTGAACATAAAGCCAATGCTGGACAAGCCTTTTGGACTTACAGTAATAGACTCTGACTATTTCTCAGGAACATCACGTGGTTTAACTGTCTTCCCATTGATGTGTGCAGCATGCTAGGAACCTCACCAGAATATTTTTGTGGTCACAACATAACAAGAGTTGTTTAAGTCGAGATCACGAGATAATCAAAAGTACCAGTGTTCAGATGCACGATAACCGCCTCATCAAGGAGCCCTGTGGCTGCGTTTGATCGCAATGAGCTCGTGGGTCATTTAAACCCCTGAACGATGCCTGACAGTCTGTCTCCAAGGCTGGAGTGCAGCCCCCTCAAGACACAGTCAATTACATGCAAGGAACAATCTGCAACGAACTTGGCTAGTCTTGTGAGCTAGCTAGGTAGTCTTGTTATCTATATTTGATTGTTAGCGTTACAAGATGGTGTAAAACGATAAGGGACACTTCATGTTTTATGGATAATATTTATATCTACAGTGGGAGAGCGCCATTCCTGACAGGCTGATCAGATTCAATTTCAGCCTCCGAGGCTGATAAGTCAATCTACACTCATTACCCCATAATGACATCACATTACCGCATAATGACATCACAATGCCCCATAATGACATCACAATATCCCATGATGACATCACACATCCCATGATGACATCACAATATCCCATGATGACGTCACAATACCCCATGATGACAAACTAAAAACAAGTTTTTAGACATTTTTGCAAATATCCCATTTACATAAGTATTCAGACCCTTTCCTCAGTACTTTGTTGTACCACCCTTGGTAGTGATTACAGCCTAGAGTCTTCTTGGGCACACCTGTATTTGGGGAGTTTCTCCCATTCTTCTCTGCAGATCCTCTCAAGCTCTGTCAGGTTAGATCGGGTGAGTCGCTGCACAGCTATTTTCAGGTATCTCCAGAGATGTCTGGGCTCTGGCTAGGTCACTCAAGGACAATCGAGACTGTCCCGAAGCCACCTGCGTTGTCTTGGCTGTGTGCTTAGGGTTGTTGTCCTGTTGGAAGGTGTAACAAAATGTGGAGATATCTGTCTGTCTATCTTACATGCTTCTTTCTCCAGTCCTCTGACCAATCCTGCAAAGGTGATCTGTTGTGTTGTTGGATTTCTCCAGTCCTCTGACCAATCCTTAAAGGTGATCTGTTGTGTTGTTCGTTCTCCAGTCCTCTGACCAATCCTTAAAGGTGCTCTGTTTGTTGTTCGCTCTCCAGTCCTCTGACCAATCTAAAGGTGATCTGTTGTGTTGTTCGCTCTCCAGTCCTCTGACCAATCCTTAAAGGTGATCTGTGTGTTGTCTGCTCTCCAGTCCTCTGACCAATCCTTAAAGGTGGCAATCTGTTGTGCTGTTCGTTCTCCAGTCCTCTGACCAATCCTTAAAGGTGATCTGTGTGTTGTTCGTTCTCCAGTCCTCTGACCAATCCTTAAAAGGTGATCTGTTGTGTGTTGTTCTCCAGTCCTCTGACCAACTTTAAAGGTGATCTGTTGTGTTGTTCGTTCTCCAGTCCTCTGACCAACCCTAAAGGAAAATCTGTTGTGTTGTTCGCTCTCCAGTCCTCTGACCAATCCTTAAAGGTGATCTGTTGTGTTGTTCGCTCTCCAGTCCTCTGACCAATCCTTAAAGGTGATCTGTTGTGTTGTTCGTTCTCCAGTCCTCTGACCAATCCTTAAAGGTGATCGTTGTGTTGTTCGCTCTCCAGTCCCCTTCGACCAATCCTTAAAGGTGATCTGTTGTGTTGTTCGCTCTCCAGTCCTCTGACCAACTTTAAAGGTGATCTGTTGTGTTGTTTCTCCAGTCCTCTGACCAATCCTTAAAGGTGATCTGTTGTGTTGTTCGTTCTCCAGTCCTCTGACCAAATCTATAGGTGATGTTATTATTGTTCTCCAGTCCTCTGACCATATTAAGGTGTGATCTGTTGTGTTGTTGTTCTCGATATAATGCAATCTTAAAGGTGATCTGTTATTGTTCTTGTTCTCAGTCCTCTGACCAATCCTGAAAGGGAATCCCATTCTGTGTTCATTCTCCATTCTCTGACCATCACAGATGCCTCTGTTGTGTGGTGAAGCAGCTAAACTATCTGTGAGCTGGGTTATGTGATTATATAGTTGTAGTATTGCCTGCAGCTTTCCTTGGTCCCAGAGACACTAGATGTCTTAATAAATGTCACGATTATCTCTCTCAGTATCATAGGTGTTTGCTAAAGTTAGAGATGTAAGAGTCAATTCCATGATGTCATATTCCACCTATAAACAACCTCCATTTCCATTTAGTTCTTGTTCCGACCTACTGATTGAAGTGGTGTCAGAAATGATTCAACTCTGTTTTACCTGGACAGACAGAACGACACACGAGCACACAAGCAAAATGAACACACAGACAGACAGACGATGAATGAACAGACAGACGAACACACACAGACAGTCGACCACGACTGATAAACCAGATACACAGACAGACAGACCCAGACACACAGACAGACAGACACACACACACACACACAGACACACACAGACGTTGACAGACAGACAGACGAGACAGACGATGACAAAACCGACAGACAGACAGACGAACCGTGGAGCAGGCCAGACAGACAGGCAATAAATGACCAGACAAGCCAGACAGAATAAGAGCTATCTCCATCTCGGGCCTCCCCTATGATTTTGCATGCATCAAGACAAACCTCTTCTGATGCTCACTACCGCTGTAGATGACAACAAAGCTAGATCACGTTCCTCCATTCAGTCTCTAGTGTTTATATATATATTATCTGTAATTTTCATAGGCTAGTCTAAATGTAAATTCCTCTCAAAGAGATGAAATTCATTTGAGCTCATTACAGATGAAGAAAAGCCACTGCGGCCTATATTAACACTTCCTATGAGGCGCAGGTGTTCCCTCACACAACGTCAGATCTGTCGTTGCTGATTCTGGATACAGAGGAGAAAGTGAGAAAGTGAAGAGTCTTCAGGTATTCCGGAACACAAAGAATCTGTCTGGAATCATCGGCTGTACAGGAAGTGACGGGAAATTAATCTGGACTACCAGCAGTCAGATACAGCTGGCTAAATGAATGAACGTATTTGTGGATGGTAGTCATTAACTAACAATAACACTCAGACACCATTCTTCTGCACCTGCATTGCTGTTTGGAGGTTTTGACTCAGTTTCTATACAGCACTGAGAGATATCAGCTGATGTACAAGGCTATATAATATTGTTGGTTGTGATTTGACCTACGATTCATTTGATTATTGCTGTCATTTCTAGCTAATTATTTATAGCGTCAATCAGAGTAGCCATAGTCCTTTGTACAGTTCAGTCCCATTAAATAACTGCGAAATCGTACTTACATCTACAAGCATCTCTGAATAACCTTTAGGCTACAAGACCTGGATATATTCTGAGAGGCCCAACCATGTCTATACACACCTTGAATTTCATGTCTTTAACCTGTTTTAAATTCAGCATAACGCAGGAGCCTCTTTCTATGACTATTAATCTCAATTCTGCTGACTACATTGCAAAAATGCTTACCACTGAAGCAATACTGCCCTCACCTAATAATGGTACCTGCCATCTGCTGTGTATGACCGTCTGGCCAAGCCATTTAAATCAGAGAGAGAGAGCACATTGACAGCAGTTGCATCTGTCAGATGAAAGTGTTTCAGGAAGATGCAACCAGTCCCTGATATACAACTTTCTTGTTCGTTGGTACTGGATAAACCCTCATTAATTTGGTATTGGTTCATTCAGTTGTTTTCTGGATGACCTCTTATTCAGAGTTGTAATGGATAGCCTCTTATTCTAGGTTGTTTCGGATGACCTCTTATTCAGTTGGTAATGGATAACCTCTTATTCCAGTTGGTACTGGATGACTCTTATCAGTTCGTTGTTGGATAACCTCTTATTCAGTTGAATTTTCGGATGACTCTTCTTTCCCAATTGGTAATGGATGACCTCTTGTTCAGAGTTTCATAGTGGATGACCTCTTGTTACGAGTTTCTTATTGGATGACCTCTTGATATACAGAGTTTCTTATTGGATGACCTCTTATTCCAGTTGGTACTGGTTGAAGCCTCTTATTCTAAACTTATTGGATGACCTCTTATTCTGATTTCTTATTGGATGACCTCTTATTCCAGTTAATTCAGATGGCCTACCCTTCAGAGTTGAGCCTGGATATTCTATTCCAGAGTTGGTACTGGATAATATCATATTCCAGTTATTGGATGACCTCTTAATCAGAATTGACATTGGATGACCTCTTATTCCAGAGTTATAATCGGATGACCTCTTGCTGAGTTGGTACTGATAACCTCTTATTCAGTTGATACTCGGATAACCTCTTATTCCAGAGTTGGTACTGATGACCTCTTATTCCAGAGTTGGTATTGACACCTCTTATTCCAGCTGTTGGTATTGGATGACCTCTTATTCCAGAGTTGGTACTGGATGACCTCTTATTCCAGTTGGTATTGATGACCTCTTATTCCAGTTGGTATTGGATGACCTCTTATTCCAGAGTTGGTACTGGATGACCTCTTATTCCAGAGTTGGTATTGGATGACCTCTTTATTCCAGAGTTGGTGCTTGATAGCCTAACTGGTGCTTTGCAGTAGTTAACAACTGGCTTTGACAAGCAAGCTTTTAGCCAGGGCTCCTGAGCTTTATGGGCATGATTGAGTATACAGTCTAAGGCACTACAAACCATGGTTCGATCCCGGGCTGTATCACAACCGGCTGTGATTGGAAATCCCATAGGGCGGCGCACACTGGGGAAGTGTTGTCCGGGTTAGGGAGGGTTTGGCCGGGGTAGGCAGTCATTGTAAATATAAATGTGTTCTTTAACTGACTTGCTTTCACAAATAAATATTCAATATATGAGGAAAGCAGGTCCACTCTCCTAGGCTAGCATCAGAACCAGAAGAGAGTAGGTCCACTCTCCTTGCTGCCAGCATCAGAACCAGTAGAGAGTAGGTCCACTCTCCTCTAGGCTAGCATCCCAGAACCAGTAGAGAGTAGGTCCACTCTCCTCAAGGCTAGCATCAGAACCAGTAGAGAGTAGGTCTCTCTTCAAGACCATCAGAACCAGTAGAAGGTCCACACTCTTCAAGCATCAGAACCAGTAGAGAGTAGGTCCACTCTCCTCAAGGCTAGCATCAGAACCAGTAGAGAGAAGGTCCACTCTCCTCAAGGCTAGCATCAGAACCAGTAGAGAGTAGGTCCACTCTCTGCAAGACTAGCATCAGAACCAGTAGAGAGTAGGTCCACTCTCCTCAAGGCTAGCATCAGAACCAGTAGAGAGTAGGTCCCACTTCAAGGCTAGAATCAGGAACCAGTAGAGAGAAGGGCTCAAGTAGCATCAGAACCAGTAGAGAATAGGTCCACTCTCCCAAGGCTAGCATCAGAACCAGTAGAGAAGGTCCACTCTCCTCAAGGCAAGCATCAGAACCAGTAGAGAGTAGGTCACACTCTTCAAGGCTAGCATCAGAACCAGTAGAGAGTAGGTCCACTCTCCTCAAGGCAAGCATCAGGAACCAGTAGAGAGTAGGTCCACTCTCCTCAAGGCTAGCATCAGAACCAGTAGAGAGTAGGTCCACTCTCCTCAAGGCTAGCATCAGAACCAGTAGAGAGTCCACTCTCCTCAAGGCTAGCATCAGAACCAGTAGAGAGTAGGTCCACTCTCCTCAAGACTAGCATCAGAACCAGTAGAAGCAGGTCCACTCTCCTTAAGGCTAGCATCAGAACCAGTAGAGAGTAGGTCCACTCTCCTCAAGGCTATCATCAGAACCAGTAGAGAGAAGGTCCACTCTCTCAAGGCTCAGCATCAGAACCAGTGGGTCCACACTTCAAGGCTAGCATCAGAACCAGAAGAGAGTAGGTCCACTCTCCTCAAGGCTAGCATCAGAACCAGTAGAGAGTAGGTCCACTCTCAAGGCTAGCATCAGAACCAGTAGAGAGTAGGTCCACTCTCCTCAAGACTAGCATCAGAACCAGTAGAGAGTAGGTCCACTCTCCTCAAGGCTAGCATCAGAACCAGTAGAGAGTAGGTCCACTCTCCTCAAGACTAAGCATCAGAACCAGTAGAAGTAGGTCCACTCCTCAAGGCTAGCATCAGAACCAGTAGAGTAGGTCCACTCTCCTCAGGCTAGCATCAGAACCAGTAGAGGAAGTAGGTCCACTCTCCTCAAGACTAGCATCAGAACCAGTAGAGAGTAGGTCCCTCTCCTCAAGACTAGCATCAGAACCAGTAGAGAGTAGGTCCACTCTCCTCAAGGCTAGCATCAGAACCAGTAGAGAGTAGGCTAGCATCAGAACCAGTAGAGAGTAGGTCCACTCTCCTCAAGACTAGCAGAACCAGTAGAGAGTAGGTCCAGAAGGCCAGCATCAGAACCAGTAGAGAGTAGGTCCACTCACCCCTCAAGGCTAGCATCAGAACCAGTAGAGAGTAGGTCCACTCTCCTCAAGACTAGCATCAGAACCAGTAGAGAGTAGGTCCACTCTCCTTAAGGCTAGCATCAGAACCAGTAGAGAGTAGGTCCACTCTCCTCAGAACCAGTAGAGAGTAGGTCCACTCTCCTCAAGGCTAGCATCAGAACCAGTAGAGAGTAGGTCCACTCTCCTCAAGGCTAGCATCAGAACCAGTAGAGAGTAGGTCCACTCTCCTCAAGGCTAGCATCAGAACCAGTAGAGAGTAGGTCCACTCTCCTCAAGGCTAGCATCAGAACCAGTAGAGAGGAAGGATGTTTTATTACCTAGATTATAGAAAGAGAGTCCCTACTGTAGCAGTGGTTCTGACCCTGTAACAGAGGTTCTCATCCTCTACCCTTCTGACCCTGTAGCAGTGGTTCTCAACCTTTACCCTTCTGACCCTGTAACAGAGGTTCTCAACCTTTCCCCTTTCTGATCCTGTAGCAGAGGTTCTCAACCTTTACCCTTCTGACCCTGTAACAGAGGTTCTCAACCTTTACCCTTCTAACCCTGTAACAGAGGTTCTCAACCTTTACCCTTCTAACCCTGAAGCAGGGGTTCTCAACCTTCACCCTTCTGACCCTGTAGCAGAGGTTCTCAACCTTTACCCTTCTGACCCTGTTAGCAGAGGTTCTCAACCTTTACCCTTCTAACCCTGTAGCAGAGGTTCTCAACCTTACCCTTCTGACCCTGCAGAGGTTCTCAACCTTTACCCTTCTAACCCTGTAGCAGAGGTTCTCAACCTTCACCCTTCTGACCCTGTAGCAGAGTTCTCTAACCTTACCCTTCTGACCCTGTAGCAGAGGTTCTCAACCTTACCCTTCTGACCCTGTAGCAGAGGTTCTCAACCTTTACCCTTCTGACCCTGTAGCAGAGGGTTCTCAACCTTTACCCTTCTGACCCTGTAGCAGAGGTTCTCAACCTTTACCCTTCTGACCCTGCAGCAGAGGTTCTGACCCCTGTAGCAGAGGTCTGTAGCAGAGGTTCTCAACCTTCACCCTTCTGACCCTGTAGCAGAGGTTTTCAACCTTTACCCTTCTGACCCTGTAGCAGAGGTTCTCAACCTTTACCCTTCTGACCCTGTAGCAGAGGTTCTCAACCTTTACCCTTCTGACCCAGCAGAGGTTCTCAACCTTTACCCTTCTGACCCTGTAGCAGAGGTTCTCAACCTTTACCCTTCTGACCCTGTAGCAGAGGTTCTCAACCTTACCCTTCTGACCCTGTAGCAGAGGTCCTCAACCTTTACCCTTCTGACCCTGTAGCAGAGGTTCTCAACCTATACCCTTCTGACCCTGCAGCAGGGGTTCTGACCCTGTAGCAGGGGTTCTCAACCTTTACCCTTCTAAGGGCCACTGAGACCTTCACTGAGGCGTTGTATGAAATGTCAGCCTATTCCCTATACACTGAGTCGACAAACCATGCTCTTTCCATGACACAGACTGACCACGGTGAATCCAGGTGAAAGCTATGATCCCTTATTGATGTCACTTGTTAAATCCACTTCAATCAGTGTAGATGAAGGGAGGAGACAGGGTTAAAGTTCAAAGCCTTGAGATAAATTGAGACGGGACGGTTTGTGAGCCATTCAGAGGGTGAGTTGGCAAGACAACAGATGTAAGTGTCATTTAACTGCTATGGAAGTAGGTGCCAGGCACAACAGTTTGTGTCAAGAACTGCAACGCTGCTGGGTTTTTCCCACACTCAACAGTTTCTCATGTATATCAAAAAATCGTCCACCGCAAAGGAGATCCAGCCAACTTGACATGACTGTGGAAAGCATTGGAGTCAACATGGGCCAGCCTTCCCGACGAATTGAGGCTGTTCTGAGGGCAAAAGGGGGTGCAAATCAATATTAGGGAAGATGCTTCTAATTTTTGTACTCAGTGCATAGTGCACTACTTTGGACCAGGGCTCATAGGACTCAGGTAAAAGTAGTGCCCTATCTAGGAATAGGGCACCATTTCAGGCACACTTGAATCCTGGACTTCCTGCTGCCCCCAGGTGGTAAGGTTGATTTCCTGTTGGGCCGCCCCTGGTGGTAAGGATGACTTCCTGTTGGGCCGCCCCAGGTGGTAAGGATGACTTCCTGTTGGGCCGCCCCCTGATGGTAAGGATGACTTCTTGGTGGGCCGCCCCCTGGTGGTATGGATGACTTCCTGTTGGGCCGCCCCCTAGGTGGTAAGGATGACTTCCTGTTGGGCCACCAGGTGGTAATGGTGACTTCCTGCTGGGCCGCCCTAGGTGGTAAGGATGACTTCCTGTTGGGCCGCCCCCAGGTAGTAAGGATGACTTCCTGGTGGGCCGCCCTGGTAAGGATGGGCAACAACACATCTGCCACGCTGATCCTCAACAAAGGGGCCCTCAGGAAAATGTGGGCCGAACACGCCCCATTAACATCGACAGGGTGAGTAGTGGAGCAGGTCAGAGAGTTTCAAGTTCCTTGGTGTCCACATCACCAACGAAACTATCATGGTCCAAACACACCAAGACAGTCATGAAAAAGGGCATGACAACACCTTTTCCCCCTCAGGAGATCAAAAAGATTTATCATGGGTCCTCAGATCCTCAAAAGGTTCTACAGCTGTAACATTGAGAGCATCCTGACCGGTTGCATCACCACCTGGTATGGTACCTGCTCGGCCTCCGACCGCAAGGCTCTACAGAGAGTAGTGCATACGGCCCAGTACATCACTGGGGCCAAGCTTCCTGCCATCCAGAACCTACAGTATATAATAGGCAGTGTCAGACGAAAGCCCCAAAATTTGTCAAAGACTCCAATCACCGAAGTCATTGACTGTTCTCTCTGCTACCGCACGGTACCGGAAGGCCAAGTCTAGGTCCAAAAGGCTCCTTAACAGCTTCTACCCCCCAAGCCATCAGACTGCTGAACAGTTAATCAAATGGCCACCCAGACTATTTACATTGACCCCCCTCCATTTGTTTTTACACTGCTGCTACTTGCTGTTTATTATCTACACACAGTCACTTTGCCCCCACCTACATGAAGAAATGACCTCAATTTAACATGAGGTAGGCTACATTGACTCCGTGCGTTTTGTATATAGCCTCCACATTGACTCTGTACTCGGTACCCCCTGTATATAGCCTCCACATTGACTCTGTACCGGTACCCCTGTATATAGCCTCCACATTGACTCTGTACCGGTACCCCCTGTATATAGCCTCCACATTGACTCTGTACCGGTACCCCCTGTATTTAGCCTCCACATTGACTCTTTACCGGTACCCCCTGTATATAGCCTCCACATTGACTCTGTACTGGTACCCCCTGTATATAGCCTCCCACATTGACTCTGTACTGGTACCCCCTGTATATAGCCTCCACATTGACTCTGTACCGGTACCCCCTGTATATAGCCTCCACATTGACTCTGTACCGGTACCCCCTGTATATAGCCTCCACATTGACTCTGTGCAGTACCCCCTGTATATAGCCTCCACATTGACTCTGTACCGGTACCCCCTGTATATAGCCTCCACATTGACTCTGTACCGGTACCCCCTGTATATAGTCTCCACATTGACTCTGTGCCGGTACCCCCTGTATATAGTCTCCACATTGACTCTGTGCCGGTACCCCCTGTATATAGTCTCCACATTGACTCTGTACCAGTACCCCTGTATATAGCCTCCACATTGACTCTGTACCGGTACCCCCTGTATATAGCCTCCACATTGACTCTATACCGGTACCCCTGTATATAGCCTCCACATTGACTCTGTACCAGTACCCCTGTATATAGCCTCCACATTGACTCTTTACCCCCGGTACCCCCTGTATACAGCCTCCACATTGACTCTGTACACCGGTCCACCCCCTGTATATAACCTCCACATTGACTCTGTACCGGTACCCCTGTATATAGCTCGTTATTGTATTGTGTTGCGCATGCAACAAAATACAATTTGATTAGATACTGCACTGCCCCTCCGTATAGTCAGAGTTGAACCTGTATACCTTCATAAAGCCCCCTTCAGGGTGAACCTGTATACCTTCATGAAGCCCCTTCAGGGTGAACCTGTATACCTTCATATAAAGCCCCTTCAGGGTGAACCTGTATACCTTCATGAAGCCCCTTCAGGGTGAACCTGTATACCTTCATAAAGCCCCTTCAGGGTGAACCTGTACACCTTCATAAAGCCCCTTCAGGGTGAACCTGTATACCTTCATATAGCCCCTTCAGGGTGAGACACAGCAGAGAGACCACCGTATGGTCAGAGATGAACCTGTATACCTTCATACAGCCCTTCAGGGTGAACCTGTATACCTTCATAAAGCCCCTTCAGGGTGAACCTGTATGCCTTCATAACGCCCCTTCAGGGTGAGACACAGCAGAGAGACCACCGTATAGTCAGAGATGAACCTGTATACCTTCATAAAGCCCCTTCAGGGTGAACCTGTATACCTTCATATAGCCCTTCAGGGTGAGACAGCAGAGAGACCACCGTGTAGGTCCAGAGATGAACCTGCAAACCTTCAGGTTGATCCACCATGTAGTGGTCAGTAGAGGGAGACTCTGCCCAACAACTGAAGTGTCAGGACACAGTCACATGTGTTTCCACTGTTGTAATGACTGGTTTTACATGCAGTCCTTCACCATGTTTTATCCCAGAGTTTTCATTCTTTCTAATTGACTAATAATATATATATATTTTTTAAAGCAGACCATGACAAATAATTCATAGATGGACTCTTTCATCTTGCCCCGTCGGGCTGTTTTGTACAAACACACAATAAGTCTTCTTTTCTCCTGAAGTCATTCTGGGTACTTCCCTGTACCCAGCATCCCTCTGAACACCCTAGAACGTTCTCCTGAAGTCATTCGGTAGTCGGTGTACATCAGAGGATGTTAGCTTGAAATCTTCCCTGTACCCAGCTTCCCAGCATCCTCTGAACACCCTAGAACGTTCTCCAGGCACCTCCAGAGGTGGTTCGTTTCCACACTACTAGGAGATTAGTGAACTGTTAGGGGTCTTTTCCTCTCTGAGCTGCCCTAGATGTGCCTGAAGGGCCTTGCCGACTCCTCCATAGTCACACTTTGTGTGTGTGTGTGTGTGTGTGTGTGTGTGTGTGTGTGTGTGTGTGTGTGTGTGTGTGTCACAACAACACTGCCTCGAAGGTATGACCCAAGTATTACTGGGAGATCTCCTATCAAAGCTATCCTGACCTGTGGAACCTCAGGGAACTAGTGGTTAAGAGAAAATTGACAATAAGTCCAACCACAGCTAACAGGTAGTACCTCTCTATCAGGTAGTACCTCTCTAACATGTAGTACCTCTCTATCAGGTAGTACCTCTAACAGGTAGTACCTCTCTAACAGGTAGTACCTCTCTATCAGGTAGTACCTCTCTAACAGGTAGTACCTCTCTATCAGGTAGTACCTCTCTAACATGTAGTACCTCTCTATCAGGTAGTACCTCTCTATCAGGTAGTACCTCTCTATCATCAGGTAGTACCTCTCTAACAGGTAGTACCTCTCTAACATGTAGTACCTCTCTATCAGGTAGTACTCTCTATCAGGTAGTACCTCTCTAACAGGTAGTACCTCTCTAACAGGTAGTACCTCTCAAACAGGTAGTACCTCTCTATCAGGTAGTACCTCTCTAACAGGTAGTACCTCTCTAACAGGAAGCCCTCAACAATTGTGGTTCAGGTGTATAACTTGTAAAAACTTGTTAATACAAAAGTTATAGAAGCAAGAGATGTCTGAGTTTCTCTTCTGTAATCACATAATTGACACTTGATAACTCAGATGATAAACCTGTTGGATCTGGTTTCAGGGACAGGTACAGGTATGACCCTTGAAGGTCAAACACTTTTACGATACAATTATGTTCCAATGTTTCAGTGACACGGCACCCCTGACAGAGCGGAACTCTCAAGTTGATCAAATGGAACAATTTCCCAGTCAATAAAGTGAACCATGGCCCTTTAGAGTCAACAGTAATTAGCTTGGCTTAGTGTCAAACACTTTCCAGGTTGGATTCCTGGGGAGCTAAATGGTGTTTCCCCTGGCTAGGTCCTCTCCTCTCTGATTCAGAGGGGTTAAATGGTTCTGGCTAGGTCCTCTCCTCTCTGATTCAGAGGGGTTAAAAGGTTCTGGCTAGGTCCTCTCCCTCTCTGATTCAGAGGGGTTAAATGGTGTTTCCTGGCTAGGTCCTCTCCTCTCTGATTCAGAGGGGTTAAATGGTTCTGGCTAGGTCCTCTCCTCTCTGATTCAGAGGGGTTAAATGGTTCTAGCTAGGTCCTATCCACTGAGGTTAGGTTCCCTACAGTTATCTTCCCCTAGCTAGGTCCTATACACTGAGGTCAGGTTCCCTACAGTTATCTTCCCTAGCTAGGTCCTATACACTGAGGTTAGGTTCCCTACAGTTATCTTCCCCTAGCTAGGTCCTATACACTGAGGTTAGGTTCCTACAGTTATCTTCCCTAGCTAGGTCCTATACACTGAGGTTAGGTTCCCTACAGTTAGCTAGGTCCTATACACTGAGATTAGGTTCCCTACAGTTATCTTTCCCCTAGCTAGGTCCTATACACTGAGGTTAGGTCCCTACAGTTAGCTAGGTCCTATACACTGAGGTTAGGTCCCTACAGTTATCTTCCCTAGCTAGGTCCTATACACTGAGGTTAGGTCCCTACAGTTAGCTAGGTCCTATACACTGAGGTTAGGTCCCTACAGTTAGCTAGGTCCTATACACTGAGGTTAGGCTCCTACAGTTAGCTAGGTCCTATACACTGAGGTTAGGCTCCCTACAGTTATCTTCCCTAGCTAGGTCCTATACACTGAGGTCAGGTTCCCAGTTATCTTCCCCTAGCTAGGTCCTATACACCGAGGTTAGGTTCCCTACAGTTAGCTAGGTCCTATACACTGAGGTTAGGTCCCTACAGTTAGCTAGGTCCTATACACTGAGGTTAGGTCCCTACAGTTAGCTAGGTCCTATACACTGAGGTTAGGTTCCCTACAGTTATCTTCCCTAGCTAGGTCCTATATACTGAGGTTAGGTTCCCTACAGTTATCTTCCCTAGCTAGGTCCTATACACTGAGGTTAGGTTCCCTACAGTTATCTTCCCTAGCTAGGTCCTATACACTGAGGTTAGGTTCCCTACAGTTATCTTCCCTAGCTAGGTCCTATACACTGAGGTTAGGTTTCCTACAGTTATCTTCCCTAGCTAGGTCCTATACACTGAGGTTAGGTTCCCTACAGTTAGCTAGGTCCTATACACTGAGATTAGGTTCCTACAGTTAGCTAGGTCCTATACACTGAGATTAGGTTCCCTACAGTTCTTCCCCTAGCTAGGTCCTATACACTGAGGTTAGGTCCCTACAGTTAGCTAGGTCCTATACACTGAGGTTAGGTCCCTACAGTTAGCTAGGTCCTATACACTGAGGTTAGGCTCCCTACAGTTAGCTAGGTCCTATACACTGAGGTTAGGCTCCTACAGTTAGCTAGGTCCTATACACTGAGGTTAGGCTCCCTACAGTTATCTTCCCCTTGCTAGGTCCTATACACTGAGATTAGGTCCCTACAGTTATCTTCCCCTAGCTAGGTCCTATACACTGAGGTTAGGTTCCCTACAGTTAGCTAGGTCCTATACACTGAGGTTAGGTTCCCTACAGTTATCTTCCCCTAGCTAGGTCCTATACACTGAGGTTAGGCTCTACAGTTATCTTCCCCTTGCTAGGTCCTATCCACTGAGGTTAGGTTCCCTACATTTATCTTCCCCTAGCTAGGTCCTATACACTGAGGTTAGGTTCCTACAGTTATCTTCCCTAGCTAGGTCCTATATACTGAGGTTAGGTTCCCTACAGTTATCTTCCCTAGCTAGGTCCTATACACTGTGGTTAGGTTCCCTACAGTTATCTTCCCCTAGCTAGGTCCTATACACTGAGGTTAGGTTCCCTACAGTTATCTTCCCTAGCTAGGTCCTATCCACTGAGGTTAGGTTCCCCACAGTTAGCTAGGTCCTATATACTGAGGTTAGGTTCCCTACAGTTATCTTCCCTAGCTAGGTCCTATACACTGAGGTTAGGTCCCTAGAGTTTGCTTCCCTTGGCTAAGGCCCCTACCGATTAGAGCATCCGGTAGTCTACTATTGCCTGTGGTCTAGTGATGCGGTGGTCAGCATGGACAACACCTCAGAGCCACACGATTACCACCAGGTCATGCAGAACAGGAATGTTTCTGTGATTAGTTTAGATTAGTTTAGAGCAAACGCATGATGTTTCCCTCTTCCGTCCCAGCAACCTGCAGAGCCTTGAGTGGAGACCTGAGCAGAACTGCCCCCGCTGTAGCCCTCTGTAGCCTAGGCATTACACATGGCCTTGAGTGGAGACCTGAGCAGAACTGCCCCCGCTGTAGCCCTCTGTAGCCTAGGCATTACACATGGCCTTGAGTGGAGACCTGAGCAGAACTGCCCCGCTGTAGCCCTCTGTAGCCTAGGCATTACACATGGCCTTGAGTGGAGACCTGAGCAGAACTGCCCCTGTAGCCCTCTGTAGCCTAGGCATTACACATGGCCTTGGTGGAGACCTGAGCAGAACTGCCCCCGCTGTAGCCCTCTGTAGCCTAGGCATTACACATGGCCTTGAGTGGAGACCTGAGCAGAACTGCCCCTGCTGTAGCCCTCTGTAGCCTAGGAATTACACATGGCCTTGAGTGGAGAACTGAGCAGAACTGCCCCCGCTGTAGCCCTCTGTAGCCTAGGACCAACATTACACATGGCCTTGATCTATTTTAGGTTGTTTTATACTTGTTTCAACTCGTTATTATTAACTAACTGGTTACACAGCCTGTTTTTTAGTTGACTCAACTTTTCAGTCAAAGTGTTACCTGGACTTGTATAGCTGTAGCTGGCCCAAACTTCACTCCAACTTGCATAGTTGTAGCTGGCCCAAACTTCACTTCAACTTGAGAAAACTTGGGGGAAAAAAATTCAGTCAACTTAAAATTATGGTTTCCTCAATTTCTCTCATAGGTTCATTCATCTAGAAAGGATTATGTGTGCATCTTAACTTAAAAAAAGGTTTTGTGGAACTAATTTGAAATATAATGTTTTCCAAATGACATATCTGACACGTTGACCAACATGATGGTTGAGCGTTGGGACAGTAACCAACATGATGGTTAGAGCGTTGGGACAGTAACCAACATGATGGTTGGGACAGTAACCAACATGATGGTTGGGACAGTAACCAACATGATGGTTAGAGCGTTGGTACAGTAACCAACATGATGGTTGGAGCGTTGGGACAGTAACCAACATGATGGTTGGGACGGTAACCAACATGATGGTTGGAGCGTTGGGACAGTAACCAACATGATGGTTGGGACGGTAACCAACATGATGGTTGGAGCGTTGGGACAGTAACCAACATGATGGTTGGAGCGTTGGGACAGTAACCAACATGATGGTTGGAGCGTTGGCCCGGTAACCAACATGATGGTTGGAGCGTTGGGACAGTAACCAACATGATGGTTGGAGCGTTGGGACAGTAACCAACATGATGGTTGGGACAGTAACCAACATGATGGTTGGAGCACAGTAACCAACATGATGGTTGGAGCGTTGGGACGGTAACCAACATGATGGTTGGAGCGTTGGGACAGTAACCAACATGATGGTTGGAGCGTTGGGACAGTAACCAACATGATGGTTGGAGCGTTGGGACAGTAACCAACATGATGGTTGGAGCGTTGGGACAGTAACCAACATGATGGTTGGAGCGTTGGGACGGTAACCAACATGATGGTTAGAGCGTTGGGACAGTAACCAACATGATGGTTGGAGCGTTGGGACAGTAACCAACATGATGGTTGGGACAGTAACCAACATGATGGTTGGAGCGTTGGGACAGTAACCAACATGATGGTTGGGACGGTAACCAACATGATGGTTGGAGCGTTGGGACAGTAACCAACATGATGGTTGGGACAGTAACTAACATGATGGTTGGAGCTTTGGGACAGTAACCAACATGATGGTTAGAGCGTTGGGACAGTAACCAACATGATGGTTGGAGCATTGGGACAGTAATCAACATGATGGTTAGAGCGTTGGGACAGTAACCAACATGATGGTTGGAGCGTTGGGACAGTAACCAACATGATGGTTGGGACAGTAACTAACATGATGGTTGGAGCTTTGGGACAGTAACCAACATGATGGTTGGAGCGATGGGACAGTAACCAACATGATGGTTGGAGCATTGGGACAGTAATCAACATGATGGTTGGAGCGTTGGGACAGTAACCAACATGATGGTTGGGACAGTAACCAACATGATGGTTGGAGCGTTGGGACAGTAACCAACATGATGGTTGGAGCGTTGGGACAGTAACCAACATGATGGTTGGAGCGTTGGGACAGTAACCAACATGATGGTTGGAGCGTTAATATTATATATGTATATAAAAAACAAATTCTAGTTGTTATATATATATATATATATACACACACAACATTGTGTAATTTAGAGGATGTAAATACATGATAATGGTGTGATGTTTCTGACTACCTACAGTATATATATATACAACATTGTGTAATTTAGAGGACGTAAATACATGATAATGGTGTGATGTTTCTGACTACCTACAGTATATATATATATACAACATTGTGTAATTTAGAGGACGTAAATACATGATAATGGTGTGATGTTTCTGACTACCTACAGTATATATATATATACAACATTGTGTAATTTAGAGGATGTAAATACATGATAATGGTGTGATGTTTCTGACTACCTACAGTATATATATATATACAACATTGTGTAATTTAGAGGATGTAAATACATGATAATGGTGTGATGTTTCTGACTACCTACAGTCCAGAACCCTGCAGAGGATTACAGCTCCTGCAGGAAAGAGTCTAAGGAGAAAAACTGACGGAACTGATGCAAATCAAATTGCATCGTATTTCAAATCAAATTGTATTGTGCCAAATACATCAGGTGTAGACCTTACAGTGAAATGCTTACTTACGAGCCCTTTACCAACAATGCAGTTTTGAGAAAAGACCTATATATATAAAAAAAAAAAAATAAAAGTAACAAATAATTAAAGAGCAGCAGTAACATAACAATAGGATGTTTTATACAGAGGGGTTACCGATACAGAGTCAACGTGCGAGGGAACCGGTTAGTCGAGGTGATTGAGGTAATATGTGCATGTAGGTAGAGTTATTAAAGGGACCATGTATAGATAATAAACAAACAGTAGCATGGGTCTACTTAGCACTCAATATCTATATGGCACATTTGAAGCCAAGTATGATCCGTGTAGATAGTATGCTTCCGTTTATTATCGTAATCGTTTTTGACGTGATATCAAAACAATCGGAGGGTCTATTACCGACCATTTATGTAGGCTAATTCACCTTGTCCTTGTCTAAGAGGCCATCCAATTGAAAGTCCTAGATTAGGGTCCCTCTTGACACCTATTCAGTTGTAAAATACTATTGACGTGAGCCCGGTCAGGGTGTGTGCACATTGTTAAACGGAGACTCTAGTCTAATGCTCTAGTGGCGGTTGAAAAGTAATCGTATATATCTAGGCAGTTTCTGTCTCTGTCGAAAGAGACCGGAGGATGGCAGCATTTGAAAACAACACGAAACAAACCCATGGACAACTTGTAGAAAACTTCTTCTTTTTATTTTTTAAATTGCAGCCAAAATCCTACTTTGCCCAAATAAACTGTTACAATGTAAATTTTTGGAATTACCCCCCCACTCTTTATTCGTATGGAACATTTTGGACGTTAGAGTATAGCCTGCACTACAGCGCTCACAATAACTCGCCAAAGAACTAAATAGCCTATTGCGATATTTACACCAAACATGTGATTTTTAACTCTGTAACGCTTTAGCACTGTCCCGTATTTTATTTTACTAAATAATTTATTATAATTTAACATTAAACTAATAAAATGTGGAATATTTTCTTCAGTTGACAAACAGATCGTATATATATATATATATATATATCCCTTGGTGTTCCTGAATTTGTTTCATTGCATTGTAGGCTGGTCATTTTACTCGTGTGCTTTGGTCAATCAAAATGTATCTTTCTAATGGCCCATGCCATTGTAAACGATCATTAGAGCTCGTCCTCGGATGGCGATCATGTATTTTTTTTTTAGGGCAAATAATGATTGACCATTGATGTGTGAAAGTTTCTACAAATGTGTCTGTGATTTTGATGAAATGCGTTGAAACAAAGTCTGTTGCTCTGATATATTTTTTCTAACCTAAAAAAATAAAATATAAATTGTAATGGATAATTATTTAATATAAAACATTTCCCAAATAGAATGCATTTTTTTTCTCTCAATTTAAATACAACGTATTACAATCTTAAATCATTCTGTCCATTGCGGCCTATATAGGCCTAGTCTACTATATAGGCCTAGTCTACTATATAGGCCTAGTCTACTATATAGGCCTAGTCTACTATATAGGCCTAGTCTACATTTCATAGTTTACCCCCCAAAAAAAAAAAAAAAAAAATAAATAAATAAAAGTGAATAAGCATGTTTGGACAAAGTAATTTTAATTACACATTTTAATAACCTACCCAATAAATAAATTACTAAAATGAAATGACAGGAGCAGTGGTCCAGCGACGCGGGGAAAGTCACATTACCTCCAGCGACGCGGGAAACCATCATATTACCGGGTGTTGTGTTGCTCTGTCACACTTGTAACACATAAGCCATGTTTATTGTCAACTAATCCGTTCCAGAGATCGTGTGGTCTAAACACATAGCCTATAGTACATTGTATATTTGTATGTTTTAAGAGGCTAACTAGGTTTATGTTTCACTTTGTCACACATTGGACGCCAGGAGTGTTTGTTAACTACCATAAAATAATCCCGTTGTTTTAACCCTACACTCTTAGAGGGAAAAGGCTCATGTTGCTCGCCCCATATATAACACCCCTAAAGGTTCTACAGAGAATAAACCCCTTTTTGTAGGGTTCTTTGATCAGAACCGCAGTATGGTTAGATGTTCTTCTTCGCTGAACCAAAATGTTGGTTCTTTGCCGAACCTTTTGTTCTAAGTATGTATCCTACTGTTCACCAAAACGCAAAGCCTACTTCATAAACTGACAACTTATATTTGACAGAAACAATTGATTAAAAAATATATATATATATAATATATAAAATATTTATTTCAATTACATTTTGTATATGGAAATTATGAAGGTATATTCATAAAACTATTATTTAAGATAAATATTTGTAAAAGTGTCCTGTGCGTAAAAGCGGAAATATGATTGGCCAACTGTAAAACTGTTTTTATTGGAAAACTTGTAACCTAAACGCCTATTTTTATTGCGTATGCTTATTAGGCTATACATGCGCGGTAAATTACTCAGCCTATCTTGCTCCAGGTTAACTCCTAAAACGGCATTAATGAGTGGGCCAGTATCTCTCACCAGTATCTCTCCCATTGATGCACAGATTCGGTTAAGACAATTCGACTGAAGGGGGAGTCACCCTCAAGACAGTTCCTTTCACAGGGGTTTTACCTGTCGACGCTCCAGGCGGAATGCTTAAATACGCCTCCTCCCCTTGGGTCTAGCCTTCAGTCCTCCGGGAGAGACTGACGGAAACAGACGCTTTGGGAAAGGAACCGCATGTTGTTGATGATAGAAGAAGATACCAGGATTCGTACTCAAATAGAACGGATTATGAATGCTTTTGGACAGCAGCCATCCAACGCGCAGACAAGCCCCATTCAGCACCACAGCGCACAGGAGCTCCTGGATATGGCCGTGTACTGCGATAACTTCGGCAGCATGTACCAGCACCAGCAAAACCTCCATCATGGTCACCACCCGCAGAGGCCGCCGGCGCATCCTCCAAGCTACGGCCTCGGTGAGTACACCTCGCCGACCACCAACCCGTACCTGTGGCTAAACGGACCGAGCATCGACTCGTCTCCATACCTGACGGGATTGAATGGAGCATCGTACATACAGTCTGGATACGGAGCGAACCAGCGGCAGTTCCTGCCCCCTCCTACGGGGTTTGGTGGAGCTGACCTCGGATGGCTGTCGATCTCCAGCCAGCAAGAACTCTTCAAGATGGTTCGACCTCCTTACTCTTACTCAGCGCTCATAGCCATGGCTATCCAGGGCGCGGGGGACAAGAGGTTGACGCTGAGTCACATCTATCAGTATGTGGCAGAGAATTTTCCGTTTTATAAGAAGAGCAAAGCAGGGTGGCAGAACTCAATCAGACACAACCTGTCACTGAATGACTGTTTTAAGAAAGTTGCCCGGGATGACGATGATCCTGGTAAGTTACAATACCTGTTGTACTTGTAATTAACTCGTCATTATTTGCACTTATTATTAAATGTGTCATTTTGTAATGTCATACCTTTGCCATGTGATTTTGGTAAGACGTGTCTGACAGAAGACTAGAACAGTCATGACCTTTGATATCTCGTTCAGGCCTACATTGTCTGTTGTGTCCTGTCTTCATAGGAAAGGGGAATTACTGGACATTGGACCCAAACTGTGAGAAAATGTTCGATAACGGCAACTTCCGAAGAAAGAGAAAGAGACGAGCTGACTTGAACGGAGGAGACACCAACAACACTGTTATTCCGGTGAAATCAGAAGACACTGCCGCCCTGAAGCTCTCCGACACGGCCAGCATCATGAGTTCATCCCCTCTCAGCCTCCAGAACTCCCTGGTTCCTCCGAGCCCAAATCATCCCCGTCCCCGTCTGTGGAACACAGTCCCTGTTACAACAACTTTGTCTCCACTATGAACACGATGCTGGCGGGGAGTAACAACGGCTCTACCCGGGAGGGGGGCAGGGGGGACTTTGGTTCAGGAGGACATGTTATGGGGGATTTGTCGCCTCATCAGACCCGAGAGAACATGTCCGGACTTGGTTCATACTCGCCCTCTCAAATCACGCCATTGAACACTGATACCACTCACCTCTCCACAGCTAATAGAATGAACTACTACACATCAGCACAGAACAATCACAGTGGAGGCCTGGGCCTCACCAACTCTCTCCCAAACCACTTCAGTGTTAATCATTTGATATACAGCCGCGAAGGAACCGAGGTGTAAAGGCAGTAGGCTATAAGCCTTGTCCTAATGATGTCAGATATATGTAGATAATATAATGCAACTCGTTGGCATTCTTGTATAAAGTACTCAGTGAGTACATCAATTACCATGATTATTATTCATGTTACGCATTCCATAATAAGAACGTGCTCGAGCCAGGTCTTAAATATACTTTCTCGTGATTGAATCTGGATTCAAAGTGGGTCGAAACTACGTTCGACTTAGCATTTTAAGAGCATAATTAAGACCAACTTTGTTGTTTTTATGCCCAACCTGGAGCCCTGGAATGGGTGTTGCCTCGGAATAAACATTTACCTGTACTCTGTTCCTTTAACCTTATTTCTATTGGCCTTATGTAACTGCGTGGATGACGTCACAGTGCCTTTCGGAAGATCTTGTATTTTTTTTTTTTTAAAAATAGAACACTAATTACTACTGCTTCTGCAGATATGTGTTATGTAGCCTAAATAGTAGCCCTCTTTGCAGACCACTTTGTGTCCTTTGTTTTTTTTTAGAAGGAATTGTGTGTGTGTGTATTTTATTTAAGCCTATTGTCAAACGTTTTGAATAAATGTAATATCTGAAATGATTGATTCTGTCATATTTTCTAGCGGACTTGTCAAAGTGAAGATGTCTCAGATTTATCCGCCATAATACTCAAGTTTGCAATAAACCAGCGCTCTATTTCATTTTTTTTTTTTACGCACGACTCCATTTTACTTATAAACACTACAATATTGAAATGATTAACGTGTAGATCTTAACTTATGGCTCCCAATTCTAATACATTTTTTTTTTTAAAGTTACTTTAATATAACATTGTAAGTTTACGTTTAAAACACGAATGCGCCTGTGGGATTTGATAGGCTACAGCTGTTAATGGTGTGGGAGAACATGTTCACTGACTCTTTACAATACCAAACAGTATTTATAATGGGACTGACAATTATTTACCAGAAGTATTTCAGGTTTAATCGAGGTTGGAATTAATCCTACACCCCGCTGTGTACTCTCCGCTCCCTCCCTCCTTTCCATTCATAAACTTTCCAGACAATCAGCCACAATCAGATATTCCATCTCAGACTCGGGAATACAGTTCCAGTAGGCTTCCATATAGTTCATAAATTGATCAATGATATTTTATATTGAATGTAAGAACAAATTAACGTCCATTAACATAACAGGCTACAACAATGAAGGCCTCACCTTTTGCTGAAGTTTCCTCTGTGATCATTAGCTCATGCCTCCTCAACTGTATGAAAACAGTAGGTGAGACTGAGACATTTTCCAGCTTGTCACTTTGAATAAACCCAATTTACGCTGAGATTCAAGACACATCACCTCTTTATTTCTGCCCAGGTCAGAAGTTCAGCTACTGGTCTTATTTAACGGTGTGTATGGATAGATGGACACTTGTGGAATTGAATAGTTCACACCTGTTTTCAGTTTATTCAGCCTGGGGGAAAGTTTCGTCACTCACAGCATAACACGCGGAGTGATATCTTTTTAAACATCGTGTGAGAAATAAGAACGATAGATAGTTCGATGTTTTTCTTATGAGCTGTGAATCAACCTGGACGCGTTTCCACTGAGCGACTCAATGTCAGTGCAAAATAGCATGTAACACCCATTGTTTGGTCATGTGCAGTTGTCCTGCTATTATGGGACAAAAACAAGATAAATACTGTCCCTGCTTTGCTGTAGTGGGCAATAATAACCAGAGAGAGAGAGAGAGAGCTTTCCCATGAAAAATGTTCAAGCCATTAAACGGCTATCTTACTCATGTCCGTATTTTGAAACAATTTACGATTACGCACGAAATCAAAGGAAGTAAATTAAAGAGAACACCTCTTAATTGGTGGATAATTCAGTGCGCTCTGGCGCTCTGTTGTCTGGACTAAAGCTAAATTGACAAGAGGTTCGTGCCCGTAGCTGTGACACAATGGGCCCTGGCAATACCAAGGGATCCCCTCCTGCGCTCGGATGAAAACATTCGGTGACCCCAGATCTGGGAACGTATTATATCACTCAGACCACATCTCCCTCCTGTTGTCCATGAAGCATGGGCTTCCTATCAAACAAAGAGTATTTTTGTGAAACTCAAACGGGTTCTCACAGCGACAAGTTTTCAATTGAAAATCCTGTCTTTCACCAACGTTGTAATGTAGGCCTACCAGTAAATATAACACAGATGTCCTGTGTAATTACAACATTATACATCTAAAATAGCTAGAAAACTATAAACATGCAACAAATAATTGAATAGTGATGAACTCATTGTAGGACCTATTTTATGTATGTGTCTATTGGTAGGCCTATGCTCTGCCATTAATTAAAACTCCCTGCCCACCCACTGGCACCCTGTTCTATTCCCACTTCTATTCCCACAGTCCAGGTTTGACTTGACACATTCAGGAGTAAATACACAAACAAATGAACATGACAATAAGTCAATTATTCCTCTAAACCAGACTGAGACCTGCCCTTCTCGGGGACCAGTGGACATTTATTTGATCTTCTTTCACGCTATGAGGACCGACATGTCAGCTAAAATACATATTCTTGGCTACTCTAGAAAATATCTTTATTTTTTTCAAATTCTCATTATTATTATTTTTTTATTATTATTTTTATTACAAAGATGTCCCACAATCGTTGCAAATACAGATGTCATTTCACACTCCCATTCATAACATGTGCTCCTGCTACACTTCCATGAAGTGGTGGTCGGTAGTTTTCCATCCAGTCAATTATCAGAGATCTACCGTCTCCATCTCACGTCTCCGTCCTGATACGCTCCACTACCCTCTGCCCGAGGGGAATTTCACCTGGCCGGGCCCTTATTGAATATCAGTCACCTGGCAACCGGGTGGGCCTCCCATACCTGATGCCTTCTTCAGGGCCCCCGACCTGGCCTCCATACCCCCAGGGCTAGGGATCGGCCCAGGCCATGGTGGGAGCGTCTCAGGTAGGGTGGCCCCAATCTCGATAGCCCAACCCTGGTCCCCATAGAAGCCCCAAACCCAACCCTGGTCCCCATAGAAGCCCCAAACCCAACCCTGGTCCCCATAGAAGCCCCAAGCCCAGTGTCCTCAAACCCAACCCTGGTCTCCATAGAAGACCCAAGTCCAGTGTCCTCAAACCCAACCCTGGTCCCATAGAAGCCCCAAACTGAACCCTGGTCCCCATAGAAGCCCCAAGCCCAGTGTTCTCAAACCCAACCCTGGTCCCCATAGAAGCCCCAAGCCCAGTGTCCTCAAACCCAACCCTGGTCTCCATAGAAGCCCCAAGTCCAGTGTCCTCAAACCCAACCCTGGTCCCATAGAAGCCCCAAACCGAACCCTGGTCCCCATAGAAGCCCCAAACACAACCCTGGTCCCCATAGAAGCCCCAACCCCAACCCTGGTCCCCATATAAGCCCCAAACCCGGCCCTGGTCCCCATAGAAGCCCCAAGCCCAACCCTGGTCCCCATAGAAGCCCCAAACCCAACCCTGGTCCCCATAGAAGCCCCAATCCCAACCCTGGTCCCCATAGAAGCCCCAAACCCGGCCCTGGTCCCCATAGAAGCCCCAAGCCCAACCCTGGTCCCCATAGAAGCCCCAAACCCAACCCTGGTCCCCATAGAAGCCCCAACCCCAACCCTGGTCCCCATAGAAGCCCCAAACCCGGCCCTGGTCCCCATAGAAGCCCCAAGCCCAACCCTGGTCCCCATAGAAGCCCCAAACCCAACCCAGGTCCCCATAGAAGCCCCAAACCCGGCCCTGGTCCCCATAGAAGCCCCAAACCCAACCCTGGTCCCCATAGAAGCCCCAAGCCCAGTGGGCTAATATAAAACCATAATGAGGGGTTTCAGGATCAACTGCGTCACCTTCAAAAGGCAGGGAGCCTCATAATTGGATGGCGGTGTTTGACCCAGGTTTGGGACAGGATTATTTTAAATCTTTAATCCCGTCAACTTCTCCTCTAGGTGGACAGGACAGGAAGTATCCGTTTTTTTAAGCTGGTCATGTGATATGGCAGAAGGTCCAGAAACCAGGCTGTGTGTGTGTGGCTGGGGAATGTTTGTCAGCAGGGTTGAGGAAGCGTTACTTCCTCAAACACGAGGTCTTTAGAGAGAACCAGAGATCAGCTGTCCGTTCCTCTGCACAGATATAAGGTTATCAGGTTGGGTTGGAGGGGAAAGAAGTGGACAACAATGTATTTGGTCAAAATACTACAGAAAAACATTATAGACCTGGTACAGATATAACATTATAGACCTGGTACTGATATAACATTATAGACCTGGTACTGATATAACATTATAGACCTGGTACTGATATAACATTATAGACCTGGTACCAAGTAAACTACTGATAAAACATTATAGACCTGGTACTGATATAACATTATAGACCTGGTACTGATAAAACATTATAGACCTGGTACCAAGTAAACTACTGATAAAACATTATAGACCTGGTACCAAGTAAACTACTGATAAAACATTATAGACCTGGTACAGATATAACATTATAGACCTGGTACTGATAAAACATTATAGACCTGGTACAGATAAAACATTATAGACCTGGTACTGATAAAACATTATAGACCTGCTACCAGGTAAACTACTGATAAAACATTATAGACCTGCTACTAGGTAAACTACTGATAAAACGTTATAGACCTGGTACCAGGTAAACTACTGATAAAACATTATAGACCTGGTACTGATATAACATTATAGACCTGGTACTGATAAAACATTATAGACCTGGTACTGATATAACATTATAGACCTGGTACTGATAAAACATTATAGACCTGGTACTGATAAAACATTATAGACCTGGTACCAGGTAAAATACTGATAAAACATTATAGACCTGCTACCAGGTAAAATACTGATAACAAGTTAACGTGATTTGTCAGTGTGATATACATATGTAGAATCTTAATTTAACCATTGAAATAATTTATATTTTCTTACTGTAAATGAGTGTTGATATGCTAGTAGGGAAAACTGTAGATTAGGTGAGAGATCTAGTGAGAGAATAGCAGGTTTTCAGTGAATTTATGTCAATCATGAGTCTCTACAGAATTTTACTGCATGACAAGAACATTCTCTGTACCTACAGAGTGATCAAATAAAATTCTACACCTGTAGTGGCAGGTAGAGAGGATAATCAGTCAGCCTGGGGTTACGAGAGCCTCCTTTCTGAAGAGAATCAGTCAGCCTGATATGAGCCTCCTTTCTGAGGAGAATCAGTCTGCCTGCTGCTAGGAGAGCCTCCTTTCTGAAGAGAATCAGTCAGCCTGCGGCTAGGAGAGCCTCCTTTCTGAGAGAATCAGTCAGCCTGCTACTAGGAGAGCCTCCTTTCTGAGAGAATCAGTCAGCCTGCTGCTAGGAGAGCCTCCTTTCTGAAGAGAATCAGTCAGCCTGATTATGAGCCTCCTTTCTGAAGAGAATCAGTCAGCCTGCGGTTAGGAGAGCCTCCTTTCTGAGAGAATCAGTCCGCCTGCTGCTAGGAGAGCCTCCTTTCTGAGAGAATCAGTCAGTCTGCTGCTAGGAGAACCTCCTTTCTGAAGAGAATCAGTCAGCCTGATTATGAGCCTCCTTTCTGAAGAGAATCAGTCTGCCTGCTGCTAGGAGAGCCTCCTTTCTGAAGGGAATCAGTCAGCCTTTGGTTAGGAGAGCCTCCTTTTTGAAGTGAATCAGTCTGCCTGCTGCTAGGAGAGCCTCCTTTCTGAAGAGAATCAGTCAGCCTGCTGCTAGGAGAGCCTCCTTTCTGAGAGAATCAGTCAGCCTGCTGCTAGGAGAGCCTCCTTTCTGAGAGAATCAGTCAGCCTGCTGCTAGGAGAGCCTCCTTTCTAAGAGAATCAGTCAACCTGCGTTTAGGAGAGCCTCCTTTCTAAGAGAATCAGTCAGCCTGCGGCTAGGAGATTATGAGCCTCCTTTCTGAAGATCATGTTGCATTCTGATTAGGGGACAGAGAGACACACAGGGCCCTGGGGCCTGGAGCTGCCTGGTGCTGCCTGGGGATGGGTAGTGGAGCTGCCTGGAACTTGGTAGTGGAGCTGCCTGGGGCTGGGTAGTGGAGCTGACTGGAGCTGGGTAGTGGAACTGGGTAGTGGAGCTGCCTGGAATTGTGTAGTGGAGCTGCCTGGAACTGGGTAGTGGAGCTGCCTGGATCTGAGTAGTGGAGCTGCCTGGAACTGGGTAGTGGAGCAGCTTGGATCAGCCTGGGGCTAGGTAGTGGAGCTTCCTGGAACTGGGTAGTGGAGCTGCCTGGAACTGGGTAGTGGAGCTGCCTGGAACTTGGTAGTGGAGCTGCCTGGAGCTGGGTAGTGGAGCTGACTGGAGCTGGGTAGTGAACTGGGTAGTGGAGCTGCCTGGAATTGTGTAGTGGAGCTGCCTGGAACTGGGTAGTGGAGATGCCTGGAACTGGGTAGTGGAGATGCCTGGAACTGGGTAGTGGAGCTGCCTGGAACTGGGTAGTGGAGCTGCCTGGAACTGGGTAGTGGAGCAGCCTGGAACTGGGTAGTGGAGCTGCCTGGAACTGGGTAGTGGAGCTGCCTGGAACTAGGTAGTGGAGCTGCCTGGAACTAGGTAGTGGAGCTGCCTGGAGCTGGGTAGTGGAGCAGCCTGGAACTGGGTAGTGGAGCTGACTGGAACTGACTGGAGCTGCCTGGAGCTGGGTAGTGGAGCAGCCTGGAACTGGGTAGTGGAGCTGACTGGAACTGACTGGAGCTGCCTGGAGCTGGGTAGTGGAGCTGCCTGGAACTGGGTAGTGGAGCTGACTGGAACTGGGTAGTTGAACTGGGTAGTGGAGCTGACTGAAACTGGGTAGTGGAAATGCCTGGAACTGGGTAGTGGAGCTGCCTGGAACTGGGTAGTGGGGGTGGGGGGATGGAGTAGTGGGGGTGGGGGGGGCACTCAGTGAGTGACATGGGTTGGAGGGATGGATGAATCCGGTTGGATGAAGTTTCCCTCTACTCAGCAAGGTGTGAACCCTTCTTTCCTTCCACTAGCCATTACAAGATCCCGTCAACTGATAGTGGCAGGAAAGCAAGGCTAGGTCTTCCAGTCACCGTCTACAGATCAGATGCTGTGGTTCGGGGAGGCAAAGATAAAAGTGGGATGATTTTCAGCTTTAGATTTTTTGTTTAAAATATTACAATATTACAAGTTTGGGTGATAAGTTCATTAAGAACATAAATGTATGGGAAGAGCTCATTAATTAATTGGTAGAGGTTTCCCAATAGGTTTTACTGTATTTTACAGGTTTCCCAAGTAGGTTTTATTGTATTTTACAGGTTTCCCCAGTAGGTTTTATTGTATTTTACAGGTTTCCCCAGTAGGTTTTATTGTATTTTACAGGTTTCCCCAGTAGGTTTTATTGTATTTTACAGGTTTCCCCAGTAGGTTTTTTGTATTTTACAGGTTTCCCCAGTAGGTTTTATTGTATTTTACAGGTTTCGCCAGTAGGTTTTACTGTATTTTACAGGTTTCCCAATGGGTTTAACCGTATGTTACCGTTTTCCAAGGGCTTATGAATTACTTGGTATGGTGTTGTAAATTCAAAAATCTAATTCTGTGTCAAGTTAAATCTCAGCACTAACCATTTTACCCCATATAACACTTATTTCCAGACCAATCTGAAGGGTAATATGAAAAGTGATATGTTCAGGGGAATCTCCTCGCCTGTCTGACCCCTATGAGAAGAGCGTGATATCGGGGACCAGAGAGAGGATGATTCCTGTCTCTTTCTATCTACCATCTGCTTGTTGCAGTCAGAAGGAATTACGGGACATTATTTTATACTACAGCCCAAACCTTTTTTTTTTGTTGAGCCCGTTAAACATTTAACCGTACAACACGATGACAGCTCCCAGGGTAGCTAGGGGGAGCAGCTAGCTGTCCTAAGGTTGCATCCCAAATACAACCCTATTCCCTACTTTATGCACTTTTTTTTTGTTGACCAGGGCTTATATTCCTATACAGGGAAGAGGTTGCCATTTGGGACTCAACCCTAGACCGTGGGGCTGAGAGGCTTGTCTTCACAGTGACTCTAGAAAGACGAAGCGAACATCTGATAGCCGAGGAGAATGCCTATCAATCGGTATGACCTGGTAGGGTTTCCATCAGTCTCCATACGGGGGCTCATAAAACAGTAATGTATTGGTCTGATAACTGCATGGGATCCCCTGTCTGAGGTGGGAGGAGGCAGCACAACGTATGGATGGATTTAAACAGAACCAAGCCCCATCTCACCGTCACACTCCTGGGTTATAGGACTGTCCCTCCCGGCAGACTGCATGGCTGTGAAGGGGCTACTGTATTTTACAGGTTTCTCAGTAGGTTTTACTGTATTTTATAGGTTTCTCTATATGTTTTACTGTATTTTACAGGTTTCTCAGTAGGTTTTACTGTATTTTATAGGTTTCTCTATATGTTTTACTGTATTTTACAGGTTTCTCAGTAGGTTTTACTGTATTTTATAGGTTTCTCTATATGTTTTACTGTATTTTATGGGTTTCCCAATATGTTTTACTGTATTTTACAGGTTTCTCAGTAGGTTTTACTGTATTTTACAGGTTTCCCAATAGGTTTTACTGTATTTTATAGGTTTCTCAGTAGGTTTTACTGTATTTTACAGGTTTCCCAATATCTTAGCCATTTCTTATGTAGCTATCATTGTGGTGGGAAGAATTAAACCAATTCTTTACAGAAATTGTTATTGAAATAATCATTGTTGAACAGATTTAACTACATCAGAGAAAATGCACATGTACAGTAAAATGTAGTTCTAGTAAAATATAGTATAGATATATAGTATAGATCCAGTATTTAACCGATCTAGTTCTAGAAATGTATAGTATAGATCCAGTATTTACCCGATCTAGTTCTAGAAATGCATAGTATAGATCCAGTATTTACCCAATCTAGTTCTAGAAATGTATAGTATAGATCCAGTATTTAACCAATCTAGTTCTAGAAATGTATAGTTCAGTATTTACCCGATCTAGTTCTAGAAATGCATAGTATAGATCCAGTATTTACCCGATCTAGTTCTAGAAATGTATAGTATAGATCCAGTATTTACCCGATCTAGTTCTAGAAATGTAGAAATAGTATAGATCCAGTATTTAACCGATCTAGTTCTGTTAGTATTTTTCAACTTTATAAATACTACATTTAATAATTGTTAGAAAGTGTAGGAGTGTCCAAGAGGCCTATCCAATGAACATCTCTATCTGTAACTATCAATCTGAAACAATGTACAGACCAAGACATGAAGAGTAAATATTTCTGTCCTGGTTGAAGGAAACAGCCAGGAAGGAGTCTCACTTGATAACGTTCTCTGTTTTCCACGTTGACAAACGCACCGTCTGAAAAGACTGAAAGAGGTACTGGGATTAACCGACTAGAACGATCCTCTGTAAATCCACTGTTAGGCCTTGTCTCTTCTTCTCTGTCTGGGAGGGGGGACCCATATCCCCACAACAATGTCATGAATCCCTACTGTCATCTTCAGATGGAATATATTTTGACAAGTGGTATAGAAAAAAAGAAAAAGAGAGATGTTTTATATCTTTGTTCCCACATGATGGAGCTCATAGTAGATCATTCTTTATCCATGGCTTTTGGCATAACACCCTGGGAGTTTTAACACAGGAGAACAGAGGAGGGCTTCGTGTGGAGAAATCATAGCATGTTAGGGAGTGGTAAAGGTTGGGGAGGAATGGGTTAAGTTGAGACAATTTTTATTTTATTTTTAATTTTACATTCGGCATCACTACGTCAAGGGAAATACACAATTCTTTCTGACAAATATATCTACGCGTATTTCAGGATGTTGCGTATCTTTGGAAATAATCAGAATTCATGTAAACATAAGAGTTTTGGTGTTGGGCTTCCCGAGTGGCGCAGCGGTCTAAGGCACTGCATCTCAGTGCTAGTAGGTGTCACTACAGTCCCTCAAATCAGGCTGTATCACATCAAGGCCGTGATTGGGAGCCCCATAGTGCGGTGCACAATTGGCCAGGGTAGAGTTGGGCCAGGGTAGGCTGTCATTGAAGATATTAATTTGTTCTTAAGTGACTTGCCTAGTTAAATAAAGGTTTTTTAAAAATGAAGTCTTGAAAACATACTGTAGGTTGTCAAAAAAGGTCTGAGGTAAGTTGAGCAACGGGACAGGGTAAATTGAGAGGCCTTGGGATAAGTGGGTGATAGTGTTGGTAGGTCAAAGTTTAATTCACGGAATGGGGGTGTGGAATATTCTATATCATAAATGTATGCATACATTCAGAGGCCAGTTTATTAGGTACACCCACCATCTTGTACTGGGTCAGACACTCCTTTGCCTCCAGAACAGCCTGAATTCTTTGGGGCGTGGACATGTTGCTCAATTGGTATCAAGAAGCCTAACGTGTGCCAGGAAAACATTCCAAAAACAATTACGCCACCGTCACCAGCCTGTCTTGTTGACACCAGGTAAGATGAGCCCATGGACTCCAGGAAGAACACACACTTAAAGGGATAATCCACTCAAAAAACTATATTTATGGATTTTCTTTCCACCGTGGATACAGTTGTGTGCAGGCCAGTGGCACAACATCATAATATATATATTTTGTTGTTGTTGATTTTATTTATATTTGTTTCAAACAAAACAAAACATACACATACAAAAGACAAAATACTGACACACAGAAACATCAGCAATATCACTCCTACCCAGACCCACCTGTTGTCACTCCTACCCAGACCCGCCTGTTGTCACCCCTACCCAGACCCGCCTGTTGTCACTCCTACCCAGACCCGCCTGTTGTCACCCCTACCCAGACCCGCCTGTTTCACCCGCCTGTTGTCTCTCCTACCCAGACCCGCCTGTTGTCACCCCTCCTCCCCCAGACCCGCCTGTTGTCACTCCTACCCAGACCCGCCTGTTGTATCTCCTACCCAGACCCGCCTGTTGTCACTCCTACCCAGACCCACCTGTTGTCACTCCTACCCAGACCCGCCTGTCACTCCTACCCAGACCCGCCTGTTGTCAGACTCCTCACTCCTACCCAGACCCGCCTGTTGTCACTCCTGTCACCACTACCCAGATGCTCAATTGGTATCCCAGACCCACCTGTTGTCACTCCACCCAGACCCGCCTGTTGTCACTCCTACCCAGACCCAGCCTGTTGTCTCCTACCCAGACCACCTGCCTGTTGTCACTCCTACCCAGACCCGCCTGTTGTCACTCCTACCCAGACCCGCCTGTTGTCCTCCTACCCAGACCCACCTACCCAGACCCACCTGTTGTCACTCCTACCCAGACCCACCGCCTGTTGTCACTCCTACCCAGACCACCTGTTGTCACTCCTACCCAGACCCGCCTGTTGTCACTCCTACCCAGACCCACCTGTTGTCACTCCTACCCAGACCCACCTGTTGTCACTCCTACCCAGACCCGCCTGTTGTCACTCCTACCCAGACCCACCTGTTGTCACTCCTACCCAGACCCACCTGTTGTCTACCCAGACCCTCCTGTTGTCACTCCCAGACCCGCCTGTTGTCACTCCTACCCAGACCCACCTGTTGTCTCTCCTACCCAGACCCACCTGTTGTCTCTCCTACCCAGACCCACCTGTTGTCACTCCTACCCAGACCACCTGTTGTCACTCCTACCCAGACCCACCTGTTGTCACTCCTACCCAGACCCACCTGTTGTCACTCCTACCCAGACCCGCCTGTTGTCACTCCTACCCAGACCCGCCTGTTGTCACTCCTACCCAGACCCGCCTGTTGTCACTCCTACCCAGACCCACCTGTTGTCACTCCTACCCAGACCTGTTGTCACTCCTACCCAGACCCCTGTTGTCCTCCTACCCAGACCCGCCTGTTGTCACTCCTACCCAGACCCGCCTGTTGTCACTCCTACCCAGACCCGCCTGTTGTCACTCCTACCCAGACCCGCCTGTTGTCTCTCCTCCTACCCAGACCCGCCTGTTGTCACTCCTACCCAGACCCGCCTGTTGTCACTCCTACCCAGACCCACCTGTTGTCACTCCTACCCAGACCCACCTGTTGTCACTCCTACCCAGACCCGCCTGTTGTCCTACCCAGGTAACCCAGATGAGCCTCCTACCCAGACCCGCCTGTTGTCACTCCTACCCAGACCCGCCTGTTGTCACTCCTACCCAGACCCGCCTGTTGTCTCTCCTACCCAGACCCGCCTGTTGTCACTCCTACCCAGACCCGTGTCCTACCCAGACCCGCCTGTTGTCACTCCTACCCAGACCCGCCTGTTGTCACTCCT
The DNA here is from genome assembly GCF_018296145.1 of Oncorhynchus tshawytscha. NCBI lineage: Eukaryota > Metazoa > Chordata > Actinopteri > Salmoniformes > Salmonidae > Oncorhynchus > Oncorhynchus tshawytscha. The sequence continues at coordinate 36,094 of NW_024608476.1, forward strand.
ACCCAGACCCGCCTGTTGTCACTCCTACCCAGACCCGCCTGTTGTCACTCCTACCCAGACCCGCCTGTTGTCACTCCTACCCAGACCCGCCTGTTGTCACTCCTACCCAGACCCGCCTGTTGTCACTCCTACCCAGACCCACCTGTTGTCTACCCAGACCCGCCTGTTGTCACTCCTACCCAGACCCACCTGTTGTCACTCCTACCCAGACCCGCCTGTTGTCACTCCTACCCAGACCCGCCTGTTGTCACTCCTACCCAGACCCGCCTGTTGTCACTCCTACCCAGACCCGCCTGTTGTCACTCCTACCCAGACCCGCCTGTTGTCACTCCTACCCAGACCCGCCTGTTGTCACTCCTACCCAGACCCGCCTGTTGTCACTCCTACCCAGACCCAGACCCAGCCTGTTGTCAGACCCGCCTGTTGTCCTCCTACCCAGACCCGCCTGTTGTCACTCCTACCCAGACCCGCCTGTTGTCACTCCTACCCAGACCCACCTGTTGTCACTCCTCAGACCCACCTGTTGTCACCCTACCCAGACCCACCTGTTGTCTCTCCTACCCAGACCCGCCTGTTGTCACTCCTACCCAGACCCGCCTGTTGTCACTCCTACCCAGACCCGCCTGTTGTCACTCCTACCCAGACCCGCCTGTTGTCACTCCTACCCAGACCCGCCTGTTGTCTCCTACCCAGACCCGCCTGTTGTCACTCCTACCCAGACCCGCCTGTTGTCCTCCTACCCAGACCCGCCTGTTGTCACTCCTACCCAGACCCGCCTGTTGTCACTCCTACCCAGACCCGCCTGTTGTCACTCCTACCCAGACCCGCCCACTCCCCCAGACCCGCCTGTTGTCACTCCTACCCAGACCCGCCTGTTGTCACTCCTACCCAGACCCGCCTGTTGTCACTCCTACCCAGACCCGCCTGTTGTCACTCCTACCCAGACCCGCCTGTTGTCACTCCTACCCAGACCCGCCTGTTGTCACTCCTACCCAGACCCGCCTGTTGTCACTCCTACCCAGACCCACCTGTTGTCCTCCTACCCAGACCCGCCTGTTGTCACTCCTACCCAGACCCGCCTGTTGTCTCTCCTACCCAGACCTGTTGTCCTGTTGTCCTGTTGTCTCCTACCCAGACCTGTTGTCACTCCTGTTGTCACTCCTACCCAGACCCGCCTGTTGTCACTCCTACCCAGACCCGCCTGTTGTCACTCCTACCCAGACCCGCCTGTTGTCACTCCTACCCAGACCCACCTGTTGTCCCAGACCCACCTGTTGTCCTACCCAGACCCACCTGTTGTCACTCCTACCCAGACCCGCCTGTTGTCACTCCTACCCAGACCCGCCTGTTGTCACTCCTACCCAGACCCACCTGTTGTCACTCCTGTCCAGACCCACCTGTTGTGTCTCCTACCCAGACCCGCCTGTTGTCACTCCTACCCAGACCCACCTGTTGTCACTCCTACCCAGACCCGCCTGTTGTCACTCCTACCCAGACCCGCCTGTTGTCACTCCTACCCAGACCCGCCTGTTGTCACTCCTACCCAGACCCGCCTGTTGTCACTCCTACCCAGACCCGCCTGTTGTCACTCCTACCCAGACCCGCCTGTTGTCACTCCTACCCAGACCCGCCTGTTGTCACTCCTACCCAGACCCGCCTGTTGTCACTCCCCCAGACCCACCTGTTGTCACTCCTACCCAGACCCGCCTGTTGTCACTCCTACCCAGACCCACCTGTTGTCACTCCTACCCAGACCCACCTGTTGTCCTCCTACCCAGACCCGCCTGTTGTCACTCCTACCCAGACCCGCCTGTTGTCACTCCTACCCAGACCCGCCTGTTGTCACTCCTACCCAGACCCGCCTGTTGTCACTCCTACCCAGACCCGCCTGTTGTCACTCCTACCCAGACCCGCCTGTTGTCACTCCTACCCAGACCCGCCTGTTGTCACTCCTACCCAGACCCACCTGTTGTCACTCCTACCCAGACCCACCTGTTGTCACTCCTACCCAGACCCGCCTGTTGTCACTCCTACCCAGACCCACCTGTTGTCACTCCTACCCAGACCCGCCTGTTGTCACTCCTACCCAGACCCGCCTGTTGTCACTCCTACCCAGACCCGCCTGTTGTCACTCCTACCCAGACCCGCCTGTTGTCACTCCTACCCAGACCCGCCTGTTGTCTCTCCTACCCAGACCCGCCTGTTGTCACTCCTACCCAGACCCGCCTGTTGTCACTCCTACCCAGACCCACCTGTTGTCTCTCCTACCCAGACCCACCTGTTGTCTCCTCCTCTCTCCTACCCAGACCCGCCTGTTGTCACTCCTACCCAGACCCGCCTGTTGTCACTCCTACCCAGACCCGCCTGTTGTCACTCCTACCCAGACCCGCCTGTTGTCACTCCTACCCAGACCCACCTGTTGTCACTCCTACCCAGACCCTGCCTGTTGTCACTCCTACCCAGACCCGCCTGTTGTCACTCCTACCCAGACCCACCTGTTGACTCCCCAGACCCGCCTGTTGTCACTCCTACCCAGACCCGCCTGTTGTCACTCCTACCCAGACCCGCCTGTTGTCACTCCTACCCAGACCCACCTGTTGTCTCCTACCCAGACCCACCTGTTGTCACTCCTACCCAGACCCGCCTGTTGTCATTCCTACCCAGACCCGCCTGTTGTCACTCCTACCCAGACCCACCTGTTGTCTCTCCTACCCAGACCCACCTGTTGTCACTCCTACCCAGACCCGCCTGTTGTCACTCCTACCCAGACCCACCTGTTGTCACTCCTACCCAGACTCCCCCCTGTTGTCACTCCTACCCAGACCCAGACCCACCTGTTGTCACTCCTACCCAGACCCGCCTGTTGTCACTCCTACCCAGACCCGCCTGTTGTCACTCCTACCCAGACCCGCCTGTTGTCACTCCTACCCAGACCCGCCTGTTGTCACTCCTACCCAGACCCGCCTGTTGTCACTCCTACCCAGACCCACCTGTTGTCACTCCTACCCAGACCCACCTGTTGTCACTCCTACCCAGACCCGCCTGTTGTCACTCCTACCCAGACCCGCCTGTTGTCACTCCTACCCAGACCCGCCTGTTGTCACTCCTACCCACCCAGACCCGCCTGTTGTCACTCCTACCCAGACCCGCCTGTTGTCACTCCTACCCAGACCCACCTGTTTGTCACTCCTACCCAGACCCACCTGTTGTCACTCCTACCCAGACCCGCCTGTTGTCATTCCTACCCAGACCCGCCTGTTGTCTCTCCTACCCAGACCCACCTGTTGTCTCTCCTACCCAGACCCTACCCAGCCTGTTGTCTCTCCTACCCAGACCCGCCTGTTGTCACTCCTACCCAGACCCACCTGTTGTCTCCCTACCCAGACCCACCTGTTGTCTCTCCTACCCAGACCCGCCTGTTGTCACTCCTACCCAGACCCGCCTGTTGTCACTCCTACCCAGACCCGCCTGTTGTCACTCCTACCCAGACCCGCCTGTTGTCCTCCTACCCAGACCCGCCTGTTGTCACTCCTACCCAGACCCGCCTGTTGTCACTCCTACCCAGACCCGCCTGTTGTCACCCCTACCCAGACCCGCCTGTTGTCACTCCTACCCAGACCCTGTTGCCTGTTGTCACTCCTACCCAGACCCGCCTGTTGTCACTCCTACCCAGACCCGCCTGTTGTCACTCCTACCCAGACCCGCCTGTTGACCCAGCCTGTTGTCACTCCTACCCAGACCCACCTGTTGTCACTCCTACCCAGACCCGCCTGTTGTCACTCCTACCCAGACCCGCCTGTTGTCACTCCTACCCAGACCCGCCTGTTGTCACCCCTACCCAGACCCGCCTGTTGTCACTCCTACCCAGACCCGCCTGTTGTCACTCCTACCCAGACCCGCCTGTTGTCACTCCTACCCAGACCCACCTGTTGTCACTCCTACCCAGACCCACCTGTTGTCTCTCCTACCCAGACCCACCTGTTGTCACTCCTACCCAGACCCACCTGTTGTCTACCCAGACCAGCCTGTTGTCCTACCCAGACCCACCTGTTGTCTCTCCTGTCCAGACACACCTGTTGTGTCTCCTACCCAGACCCACCTGTTGACTCCTACCCAGACCCACCTGTTGTCACTCCTACCCAGACCCGCCTGTTGTCACTCCTACCCAGACCCGCCTGTTGTCACTCCTACCCAGACCCACCTGTTGTCACTCCTACCCAGACCCACCTACCCAGACCCACCTGTTGTCTCCTACCCAGACCCACCTGTTGTCTCTCCTACCCAGACCCACCTGTTGTCTCTCCTACCCAGACCCGCCTGTTGTCCTACCCAGACCCACCTGTTGTCACTCCTACCCAGACCCACCTGTTGTCACTCCTACCCAGACCCGCCTGTTGTCACTCCTACCCAGACCCACCTGTTGTCACTCCTACCCAGACCCACCTGTTGTCACTCCTACCCAGACCCACCTGTTGTCACTCCTACCCAGACCCACCTGTTGTCACTCCTACCCAGACCCACCTGTTGTCACTCCTACCCAGACCCACCTGTTGTCTCTCCTACCCAGACCCACCTGTTGTCACTCCTACCCAGACCCGCCTGTTGTCTCTCCTACCCAGACCCACCTGTTGTCTCTCCTACCCAGACCCACCTGTTGTCTCTCCTCCAGACACACCTGTTGTGTCTCCTACCCAGACCCACCTGTTGTCTCTCCTGTCCAGACACACCTGTTGTCTCTCCTGTCCAGACCCACCTGTTGTCTCTCCTGACCAGACCCACCTGTTGTCTCTCCTACCCAGACCCACCTGTTGTCTCTCCTGTCCAGACCCGCCTGTTGTCTCTCCTACCCAGACCCACCTGTTGTCTCTCCTGTCCAGACACACCTGTTGTGTCTCCTACCCAGACCCACCTGTTGTCTCTCCTGTCCAGACACACCTGTTGTCTCTCCTGTCCAGACCCACCTGTTGTCTCTCCTGACCAGACCCATCTGTTGTCTCTCCTACCCAGACCCACCTGTTGTCTCTCCTGTCCAGACCCACCTGTTGTCTCTCCTGACCAGACACACCTGTGGAACGCTTCGACACCTTGAAACTCAATATCAGGAAGGTGTTTATAATGTTATGTCCACTAAGTGTATATTAAGTGATCGATTCAATCAAGACTTGCAATTCGCACTAGCCGACCTCCGCGTAGCTAGCTGAGTGTTTTAACGGTGTCGGAGGTCGAACGTGTTAGAGCTGTTCAAATCCAGAAACAGCTCCTGGCATGACAGCGGACGTTGCCATTGGCTGTGCATATGAATGGGAATACAAGCCCAGTCTCACGTCAAGTTCAGTTTTTTTTTTAGAAATGACAAATTTTGATTAAAAACTGGAGCAGACATGTTATTGGACATCATGTTTACATATGTAACGTTTCTAAATGAGGCCCCTGAAACCCAGCCTGGTGATACAGTATCCCCCTGAAACCCAGCCTGGTGATACAGTATCCCCCTGAAACCCAGCCTGGTGATACAGTACCCCCCTGAAACCCAGCCTGGTGATACAGTATCCCCCCTGAAACCCAGCCTGGTGATACAGTATCCCCCCTGAAACCCAGCCTGGTGATACAGTATCCCCCTGAAACCCAGCCTGGTGATACAGTATCCCCCTGAAACCCAGCCTGGTGATACAGTATCCCCCCCCTGAAACCCAGCCTGGTGATACAGTATCCTCCCCTCCTGGAACCCAGCCTGGTGATACAGTATCCCCCTGAAACCCAGCCTGGTGATACAGTATCCCCCCTGGTGATACAGTATCCCCCTGGTGATACAGTATCCCCCTGAAACCCAGCCTGGTGATACAGTATCCCCCCCCTCCCCTGAAACCCAGCCTGGTGATACAGTATCCCCCCTGAAACCCAGCCTGGTGATACAGTATCCCCCTGAAACCCAGCCTGGTGATACAGTATCCCCCTGAAAAACAGCCTGGTGATACAGTATCCCCCTGAAAACCAGCCTGGTGATACAGTATCCCCTGAAACCCAGCCTGGTGATACAGTATCCCCCCAGACCCTGAAACCCAGCCTGGTGATACAGTATCCCCCTCCTGAAACCCAGCCTGGTGATACAGTATCCCCCTGAAACCCAGCCTGGTGATACAGTATCCCCCAGGTGATACAGTATCCCCCTGGTGATACAGTATCCCCCCTGAAATCCAGCCTGGTGATACAGTATCCCCCTCCTGAAACCCAGCCTGGTGATACAGTATCCCCCCTGAAACCCAGCATGGTTATACAATATCCCCCTGAAACCCAGCCTGGTGATACAGTATCCCCCTCCTGAAACCCAGCCTGGTGATACAGTATCCCCCTGAAACTCAGCCTGGTGATACAGTATCCCCCCAGGTGATACAGTATCCCCCCCTGGT
>NW_024608476.1:47500-63920 GCF_018296145.1 Oncorhynchus tshawytscha
GACAGAAGAGAGGACAGACAGAGACCAACATGTAGACAGAAGAGAGGACAGAGACCAACATGTAGACAGAAGAGAGGACAGACAGAGACCAACATGTAGACAGAAGAGAGGGACAGAGACCAACATGTAGACAGAAGAGAGGACAGACAGAGACCAACATGTAGACAGAAGAGAGGACAGACAGAGACCAACATGTAGACAGAAGAGAGGACAGACAGAGACCAACATGTAGACAGAAGAGAGGACAGACAGAGACCAACATGTAGACATAGAGAGAGGACAGAGACCAACATGTAGACAGAAGAGAGGACAGACAGAGATCAACATGTAGACAGAAAGAGAGGACAGAGACCAACATGTAGACAGAAGAGAGGACAGACAGAGACCAACATGTAGACAGAAGAGAGGACAGACAGAGACCAACATGTAGACAGAAGAGAGGACAGACAGAGACCAACATGTAGACAGAAGAGAGGACAGACAGAGACCAACATGTAGACAGAAGAGAGGACAGACAGAGACCAACATGTAGACAGAAGAGAGGACAGACAGAGACCAACATGTAGACAGAAGAGAGGACAGACAGAGACCAACATGTAGACAGAAGAGAGGACAGACAGAGACCAACATGTAGATAGAAGAGAGGACAGACAGAGACCAACATGTAGACAGAAGAGAGGACAGACAGAGACCAACATGTAGACAGAAGAGAGGACAGACAGAGACCAACAGGTAGACAGAAGAGAGGACAGACAGAGACCAACATGTAGACAGAAGAGAGGACAGACAGAGACCAACAGGTAGACAGAAGAGAGGACAGACAGAGACCAACATGTTAGACAGAAGAGAGGACAGACAGAGACCAACATGTAGACAGAAGAGAGGACAGACAGAGACCAACATGTAGACAGAAGAGAGGACAGACAGAGATCAACATGTAGACAGAAGAGGAGGACAGAGACCAACATGTAGACAGAAGAGAGGACAGACAGAGACCAACAGGTAGACAGAAGAGAGGACAGACAGAGACCAACATGTAGACAGAAGAGAGGACAGACAGAGACCAACAGGTAGACAGAAGAGAGGACAGACAGAGACCAACATGTAGATAGAAGAGAGGACAGAGACCAACATGTAGACAGAAGAGAGGACAGACAGAGACCAACATGTAGTAGAAGAGAGGACAGAGACCAACATGTAGACAGAAGAGAGGACAGACAGAGACCAACAGGTAGACAGAAGAGAGGACAGACCACATGTAGACAGGACAGACAGAGACCAACATGTTAGACAGAAGAGAGGACAGACAGAGACCAACATGTAGACAGAAGAGAGGACAGACAGAGACCAACATGTAGACAGAAGAGAGGACAGACAGAGACCAACATGTTAGACAGAAGAGAGGACAGACAGAGACAGGACACGTCTCTGTCTGTGGAGGGTCATCTCCAACATAGTTAGACAAACCTGAGACCCCCCCCAAAAACACTTTTGAGAACATCTCCATCTACAACAGAGATGATATGTATGATTTTATGGACAAACCACCAACACCTTCGTTACTATAATCTTAAATCTGTTATGTCATCTAAGGTTTAGCATGGGGATTTATTTAATAAATACCTATGATATGTGTGAAGAGAGGATTACCATTAAGTGAGAAAACCCAGTTTGATAAATGGACCAACAGAACTGTAGATGTGGTCCTTAGGCAGTCCCTCTCAGACATCTTGCCTGTTTGTTTGTTGTCACTGCTCTGCTGTCCTGGCTGGTGGTAGTAACGTGGGACGGAGGGAGTGAGGGATGTGAAAGAGGAAGTGATGTCGTTTATCCAACCCCTGCTGTTCTCTCAGCATCGACAGGCTTTAGAACTCTTGTCGCCGGGCTCAGGAACCACAGGACACGAGGACATGATTCTAGAAAGACATGGAGGATACGAAACTGAAAACCTACCGAATACATCTCAATAAGTCTTGTTAAATTTCAGTATTTATATTCATGCCGGCATTCAGAAATATACATGTCTCATTTAATAGTGTATTTTATCATAATATGTACACCTAACAAAGCAGCCCCCTCCCACTGGCAGACATAAATTATATAGTAACAGAATCTGCCCCCACATGGCAGACATAAATTATATAGTAACAGAATCTGCCCCTCCCACTGACAGACATCTATTATATAGTAACAGAATCTGCCCCCCTCCCACTGACAGACATCTATTAGATGGTAACAGAATCTGCCCCTCCCACTGACAGACATCTATTATATAGTAACAGAATCTGCCCCCCTCCCACTGACAGACATCTGTTATATAGTAACAGAAGCCCCCCCCTCCCACTGACAGACATCTATTATATAGTAACAGAATCTGCCCCCCTCCCACTGACAGACATCTATTAGATGGTAACAGAATCTGCCCCCCCTCCCACTGACAGACATCAATTATATAGTAACAGAATCTGCCCCTCCCACTGACAGATATCTATTATATAGTAACAGAATCTGTCCCCCCTCCCACTGACAGACATCTATTATATAGTAACAGAATCTGACCCCCCTCCCACTGACAAACATCTGTTATACAGTAACAGAAGCCCCCCCCTCCCACTGACAGACATCTATTATATAGTAACAGAATCTGCCCCCCTCCCACTGACAGACATCTATTATATAGTAACATAATCTGTCCCCCCTCCCACTGACAGACATCTATTATATAGTAACAGAATCTGTCACCCCCTCCCACTGACAGACATCTATTATATAGTAACAGAATCTGCCCCCCTCCCACTGACAGACATCTATTATATAGTAACAGAATCTCCCCCCTCCCACTGACAGACATCTATTAGATGGTAACAGACCCCTCCCACTGACAGACATCTATTATATAGTAACAGAATCTGCCCCCCTCCCACTGACAGACATCTATTATATAGTAACAGAATCTGTCCCCCTCCCACTGACAGACATCTATTATATAGTAACAGAATCTGCCCCCCTCCCACTGACAGACATCTATTATATAGTAACAGAATCTGTCCCCCCTCCCACCGACAGACATCTATTATATAGTAACAGAATCTGCCCCCCTCCACTGACAGACATCTATTATATAGTAACAGAATCTGTCCCCCCTCCCACTGACAGACATCTATTATATAGTAACAGAATCTGCCCCCCCCTCCCACTGACAGACATCTATTATATAGTAACAGAATCTGTCCCCCCTCCCACTGACAGACATCTATTATATAGTAACAGAATCTGCCCCCCTCCCACTGACAGACATCTATTATATAGTAACAGAATCTATCCCCCTCCCACTGACAGACATCTATTATATAGTAACAGAATCTGCCCCTAACTGACAGACATCTATTAGATGGTAACAGATTCTGCCCCTCCCACTGACAGACATCTATTATATAGTAACAGAATCTGCCCCCCTCCCACTGACAGACATCTATTCTATAGTAACATAATCTGTCCCACCCCCTCCCACTGACAGACATCTATTATATAGTAACAGAATCTGCCCCCCACTGGCAGACATAAATTATATAGTAACAGAATCTGCCCCTCCCACTGACAGACATCTATTATATAGTAACAGAATTGCCCCCCTCCCACTGACAGACATCTGTTATATAGTAACAGAATCTGTCCCCCCCTCCCACTGACAGACATCTATTATATAGTAACAGAATCTGCCCCCCTCCCACTGACAGACATCTATTATATAGTAACAGAATCTGCCCCCCTCCCACTGACAGACATCTATTATATAGTAACAGAATCTGCCCCCCTCCCACTGACAGACATCTATTATATAGTAACATAATCTGTCCCCCCTCCCACTGACAGACATCTATTATATAGTAACAGAATCAACAGAGACACTGACAGACATCTATTATATAGTAACAGAATCTGTCACCCCCTCCCACTGACAGACATCTATTATATAGTAACAGAATCTTGTTGTCACTGACAGACATCTATTATATAGTAACAGAATCTGACCCCCCTCCCACTGACAGACATCTATTAGATGGTAACAGAATCGCCCCTCCCACTGACAGACATCTATTATATAGTAACAGAATCTGCCCCCCCCTCCCACTGACAGACATCTATTATATAGTAACAGAATCTGTCCCCACCTCCCACTGACAGACATCTATTATATAGTAACAGAATCTGCCCCCCTTGACAGACATCTATTATATAGTAACAGAATCTGCTGTTCCCCACTGACAGACATCTATTATATAGTAACAGAATCTTTGACAGACATCTATTATATAGTAACAGAATCTGCCCCCTCCCACTGACAGACATCTATTATATAGTAACATAATCTGCCCCTCCCACTGACAGACATCTATTATATAGTAACAGAATCTGAAAACCACTGACAGACATCTGTTATACAGTAACAGAATCTGCCCCCCTCCCACTGACAGACATCTATTATATAGTAACAGAATCTGTCCCCCCTCCCACTGACAGACATCTATTATATAGTAACAGAATCTGCCCCCCTCCCACTGACAGACATCTATTATATAGTAACAGAATCTGCCCCCCTCCCACTGACAGACATCTATTATATAGTAACATAATCTGTCCCACCCCTCCCACTGACAGACATCTATTATATAGTAACAGAATCTGCCCCCTCCCACTGACAGACATCTATTATATAGTAACAGAATCTGTCCCCCCCTCCCACTGACAGACATCTATTATATAGTAACAGAATCTGCCCCCCTCCCACTGACAGACATCTATTATATAGTAACAGAATCTGCCCCCCTCCCACTGACAGACATCTATTATATAGTAACAGAATCTGTCCCCCCTCCCACTGACAGACATCTATTATATAGTAACAGAATCTGCCCCCCTCCCACTGACAGACATCTATTATATAGTAACAGAATCTGTCCCCCCTCCCACTGACAGACATCTATTATATAGTAACAGAATCTGCCCCCCCCTCCCACTGACAGACATAATTATACAGTAACAGAATCTGCCCCCCTCCCACTGACAGACATCTATTATATAGTAACAGAATCTGCCCCCCTCCCACTGACAGACATCTATTATATAGTAACAGAATCTGCCCCCCTCCCACTGACAGACATCTATTATATAGTAACAGAATCTGCCCCCCTCCCACTGACAGACATCTATTATATAGTAACAGAATCTGCCCCTCCCACTGACAGACATCTATTATATAGTAACAGAATCTGCCCCCCTCCCACTGACAGACATCTATTATATAGTAACAGAATCTGTCCCCCCTCCCACTGACAGACATCTATTATATAGTAACAGAATCTGCCCCCCTCCCACTGACAGACATCTATTATATAGTAACAGAATCTGTCCCCCCCTCCCACTGACAGACATCTATTATATAGTAACAGAATCTGTCCCCCCTCCCACTGACAGACATCTATTATATAGTAACAGAATCTGTCCCCCCCTCCCACTGACAGACATCTATTATATAGTAACAGAATCTGTCCCCCCCCCTCCCACTGACAGACATCTATTATATAGTAACAGAATCTGCCCCCCTCCCACTGACAGACATCTATTATATAGTAACAGAATCTGCCCCCCTCCCACTGACAGACATCTATTATATAGTAACAGAATCTGCCCCCCTCCCACTGACAGACATCTATTATATAGTAACAGAATCTGCCCCCCTCCCACTGACAGACATCTATTATATAGTAACAGAATCTGTCCCCCCTCCCACTGACAGACATCTATTATATAGTAACAGAATCTGCCCCCTCCCACTGACAGACATCTATTATATAGTAACAGAATCTGCCCCCTCCCACTGACCCCCTCCCACTGACAGACATCTATTATATAGTAACAGAATCTGCCCCCCTCCCACTGACAGACATCTATTATATAGTAACAGAATCTGCCCCCCTCCCCTGACAGACATCTATTATATAGTAACAGAATCTGCCCCCCTCCCACTGACAGACATCTATTATATAGTAACAGAATCTGCCCCCCTCCCACTGACAGACATGTATTATATAGGAACAGAATCTGCCCCTCCACCTCCCTGGGTCATGTCAGGCCTCCTTCAGATATCTGTGCCTCTCCCTCTATAATGACCTAATTATCCCTTTCAATACCCTGGTCCTTTACCATTCCTCTGGCTCCATTATAGAACTATAAAGGGAGGTTTTTCTACCTCACTATCTACTATCTTACCACTATGGTAATATCACAGGTAGCCAGCACTTAAGACACAAAAGGGGGGGGGGAGAACAGAACCCATCAGTAGAACAGAACCCATCAGGAGAACAGAAGCCATCAGGAGCCAACAGGAGAACAGAAGCCACCAGGAGAACAGAACCCATCAGGAGAACAGAACCCATCAGGAGCCAACAGGAGAACAGAAGCCACCAGGAGAACAGAACCCATCAGGAGAACAGAACCCATCAGGAGCCAACAGGAGAACAGAAGCCACCAGGATTACAGAACCCAACAGGAGAACAGAAACCATCAGGAGCCAACAGGAGAACAGAAGCCATCAGGAGAACAGAACCCATCAGGAGAACAGAAGCCATCAGGAGAACAGAACCCATCAGGAGAACAGAACCCATCAGGAGAACAGAAGCCATCAGGAGCCAACCGGAGAACAGAACCCATCAGGAGCCAACCGGAGAACAGAACCCAACAGCAGACCAGAACCCATCAGGAGAACAGAACCCATCAGGAGAACAGAACCCATCAGGAGCCAACAGGAGAACAGAACCCACCAGGAGCCATCAGGAGAACAGAACCCATCAGGAGCCAACAGGAGAACAGAACCCACCAGGAGCCATCAGGAGAACAGAACCCATCAGGGTAGTCTGCCTGCCAACAGGAGAACAGGACCCACCAGGAGCCAACAGGAGAACAGAACCCATCAGGGTAGCCTGCCTGCCAACAGGAGAACAGGACCCATCAGGAGCCAACAGGAGAACAGAACCCACCAGGAGCCATCAGGAGAACAGAACCCATCAGGGTAGTCTGCCTGCCAACAGGAGAACAGGACCCACCAGGAGCCAACAGGAGAACAGAACCCATCAGGGTAGCCTGCCTGCCAACAGGAGAACAGAACCCATCAGGAGCCAACAGGAGAACAGAACCCATCAGGAGCCAACAGGAGAACAGAACCCATCAGGGTAGTCTGCCTGCCAACAGGAGAACAGGAGAACAGGAGAACAGAACCCATCAGGGTAGCCTGCCTGCCAACAGGAGAACAGAATCCATCAGGGTAGCCTGCCTGCCAACAGGAGAACAGGACCCACCAGGAGCCAACAGGAGAACAGAACCCATCAGGAGCCAACAGGAGAACAGAACCCACCAGGAGCAATCAGGAGAACAGAACCCATCAGGAGCCAACAGGAGAACAGAACCCATCAGGAGCCAACAGGATGGGTTCTATAACAGTGGACAACAGAATCCATCAGGGTAGTCTGCCTGCCTGCTGGAGGATGGGGGGGGGGATGGGGGGGTCCCATAGAGGACCGTCTGTCTCTTCCAGGTAATAGGGGAGGGGGAACATGTCCAGAGGCCACAAGCCCCCAGGGCCTGTATTCATTAAGCGTCTCAGAATAGGAACGCTGATTTAGGATCGGCTCCCCCATAATTTTTATTGATTATAATTTAAATTGCAACACCAAACCTACATCACAACTCCTACTCTGATTTGATCTAATTTGATCAATACAGCACCTGATTACCTAGGAGGGGTCACCTAGGAGGGGTCACCTAGCAGGGGTCACATAGGAGGGGTCACCTAGGAGGTCTGGACAGTAGCAGCAGTAGAGGGAGCAGGTCCCGGGACTGAGGGGAGAGGGGCAGGGGCGGACCAGCCATCTGGGTTTTCGGTCGATTGCCAGATGGGCTGGTCCATTTGAGCTCTGTGGGCCTGTCTAACATTTTTATTTTATTTATCTCGTTAGTAATGGGGCCTCAAAGAATGAAACGGGCCGGTATGAGGGTCTCGTGAATATAAATCGGCCGTTCTGAGATCCTTGAGAAACAAAATGGGCCAGTCTGTTAGAAATGCCAGAGACGATTTCTGGTCCCAGTCCGACCCCCAGGTCATCTGCATATGGATGGGCTGCCCAGACGCCTTCTCAAACACCAAATGGCTCTATTTGAATATGATTAGACAGTAATGACTTCAGGCTAAGGGAGACAACGTGGCAGAACAGACCAGACACAGCTCAGTGTAGATCCACATCAGGCTGGTCTTTATTCACACAGTGTGGGAACCAGACAGGGAGGTGAATCAGGCGGTTTTCTCATCATCCATCTGTCACCTGTAGCTGGTCTCATAGCTGTATCTGATCTATAGTATTGGTAAAGGCTGTATCTGGTCTATAGTATTGGTAAAGGCTGTATCTGGTCTATAGTATTGGTAAAGGCTGTATCTGGTCTATAGTATTGGTAAAGGCTGTCTCATAGCTGTATCTGGTCTATAGTATTGGTAAAGGCTGTATCTGGTCTATAGTATTGGTAAAGGCTGTCTCATAGCTGTATCTGGTCTATAGTATTGGTAAAGGCTGTCTCATAGCTGTATCTGGTCTATAGTATTGGTAAAGGCTGTCTCATAGCTGTATCTGGGCTATAGTATTGGTAAAGGCTGTATCTGGTCTATAGTATTGGTAAAGACTGTATCTGGTCTATAGTATTGGTAAAGGCTGTCTCATAGCTGTATCTGGTCTATAGTATTGGTAAAGGCTGTCTCATAGCTGTATCTGGTCTATAGTATTGGTAAAGGCTGTATCTGGTCTATAGTATTGGTAAAGGCTTTATCTGATCTATAGTATTGGTAAAGGCTGTCTCATAGCTGTATCTGGTCTATAGTATTGGTAAAGGCTGTATCTGGTCTATAGTATTGGTAAAGGCTGTCTCATAGCTGTATCTGGTCTATAGTATTGGTAAAGGCTGTCTCATAGCTGTATCTGGTCTATAGTATTGGTAAAGGCTGTATCTGGTCTATAGTATTGGTAAAGGCTGTATCTGGTCTATAGTATTGGTAAAGGCTGTATCTGGTCTATAGTATTGGTAAAGGCTGTATCTGGTCTATAGTATTGGTAAAGGCTGTCTCATAGCTGTATCTGGTCTATAGTATTGGTAAAGGCTGTATCTGGTCTATAGTATTGGTAAAGGCTGTATCTGGTCTATAGTATTGGTAAAGGCTGTATCTGGTCTATAGTATTGGTAAAGGCTGTCTCATAGCTGTATCTGGTCTATAGTATTGGTAAAGGCTGTGTCATAGCTGTATCTGGTCTATAGTATTGGTAAAGGCTGTATCTGGTCTATAGTATTGGTAAAGGCTGTCTCATAGCTGTATCTGGTCTGATAGTATTGTAAAGGCTGTATCTGGTCTATAGTATTGGTAAAGGTTGTATCTAGTCTATAGTGTTGATAAAGGCTGTATCTGGTCTATAGTATTGGTAAAGGCTGTATCTGGTCTATAGTATTGGTAAAGGCTGTCTCATAGCTGTATCTGGTCTATAGTATTGGTAAAGGCTGTCTCATAGCTGTATCTGGTCTATAGTATTGGTAAAGACTGTCTCATAGCTGTATCTGGTCTATAGTATTGGTAAAGGCTGTATCTGGTCTATAGTATTGGTAAAGGCTGTCTCATAGCTGTATCTGGTCTATAGTATTGGTAAAGGCTGTATCTGGTCTATAGTATTGGTAAAGGCTGTATCTGGTCTATAGTATTGGTAAAGGCTGTATCTGATCTATAGTATTGGTAAAGGCTGTATCTGGTCGATAGTATTGGTAAAGGCTGTATCTGGTCTATAGTATTGGTAAAGGCTGTATCTGGTCTATAGTATTGGTAAAGGCTGTCTCATAGCTGTATCTGGTCTCATAGTGTTGTAGAGGAAAGGGGGAGAAGGCTTTGGCAGCTGTGGATCATTTTATCATTAGAGCCAGCTCATGCACAAGACCTAATGATGATGAAGAATCCATAACACCACAGGTGTTGATAATGATGATGGAGACTCCATAACACCATAGCTGTTGACAATGGAGGAGAATCCATATCACCACAGCTGTTGATAATGAAGGAGACTCCATAACACCACAGCTGTTGATAATGGAGGAGACTCCATATCACCACAGCTGTTGATAATGGAGGAGACTCCATATCACCACAGCTGTTGAGAATGGAGGAGACTCCAAAACACCACAGCTGTTGATAATGAAGAGGAGACTCCATATCACCACAGCTGTTGATAATGAAGAGGAGACTCCATATCACCACAGCTGTTGAGAATGGAGGAGACTCCAAAACACCACAGCTGTTGACAATGAAGAGGAGACTACATATCACCACAGCTGTTGATAATGAAGGAGACTCCATATCACCACAGCTGTTGATAATGAAGAGGACTCCATAACACCACAGCTGTTGATAATGAAGAGGACTCCATATCACCACAGCTGTTGATAATGGAGAGACTCCATATCGCCATCGCTGTTGATAATGGAGGAGACTCCATAACACCACAGCTGTTGATAATGGAGGAGACTGATGATGATGTAGACTGATGAGGAGACTGATGATGAGGACTCCATAACACCACAGCTGTTGATAATGGAGGAGACTGATGATGATGTAGACTGATGAGGAGACTGATGATGAGGACTCCATAACACCACAGCTGTTGATAATGAATGGAAGGAGACTGAGAATGGATAACTCCAAAACACCACAGCTGTTGATAATGAAGAGGAGACTCCATATCACCACAGCTGTTGATAATGGAAGAGACTCCTAACACCACAGCTGATGATGATAATGAAGATGACTCCATATCACCACAGCTGTTGATAATGAAGAGGACTCCACCAACTGTTGATAATGGAGGAGACCACAGCTGTTGATAATGGAGGAGACTCCATAACACCACAGCTGTTGATAATGGAGGAGACTGATGATGAGGACTCCATAACACCACAGCTGTTGATAATGAAGGAGACTCCATAACACCACAGCTGTTGATAATGGAGGAGACTGATGATGATGTAGACTGATGAGGAGACTGATGATGAGGACTCCATAACACCACAGCTGTTGATAATGAAGGAGACTCCATAACACCACAGCTGTTGATAATGAAGAGGTGACAAGTGGTTGTTTTGCTCCATGAGCAATGAGCAATGTTTTGCTCCATCCATGAGCAATGTTTTGCTCCATCTCCATGATGTTGAAAGGGCCAGAGACACTGAGACACACTGAGACATGCAGAGACATGCTGAGACACATTGAGACACACTGAGAGGGGGGCGTGTCTCAGCCAGGCAGGGCAACAGATAGGACTACCCAGTGGGGGTATGGGACGATACAAGCCTAACTATGCAGAGGGTGGGGGGCAGGGGGTGGAGGGGGTAGAGGGGGTGTGTCTCAGCCAGGCAGGGCAACAGATAGGACTACCCAGTGGGGGTCTGGGATGATACAAGCCTAACTATGCAGTGGGTGGAGGAGGGGGCGTGTCTCAGCCAGGCAGGGCAACATCTAACATCAGGTCGTCTGTTGCCTCCTATCCAATAAATATAATGAGTCTGAATCAGAGAGTTGTGCTGTTTTAATGGTGTGTAATGGTATGCAGCCTGACAAGCTAATAGCCCAGGCTCTGTGCTCTTTCTCATTACAATGGCTGCTTCCCAAATGGAACACTGTGAAGTGCACTACTTTTGACCAGGGCCCATAGGGACTGATGCTGAGCTGAGGCCTTGGCTTGTCTGGACACTGTAGTTAGCTAACCCTCCCACCCTCCCTCTGCAATCATCTGAACCTCGATTTAATGAAGAGGGCAATCATAAGGCGTTTATATTTAATGAAACCGGCAGCCATCTGCGGTAAAGCGGGATAGGGGTCGTCCCTGGAGCCGTCATTGTAGAGAAGAGGAGGGGACCCCGTTTAGGTTGCAAGGACCTGTTATAGATGAATCATAATAAAAAGTCATTGGAAGTCATCCTCTGGAGAAAATCACCTATATATATATATATTTATATATATACACACACACACACACACACACACACACACACACACACACACACACACACACACACACACACACACACACACACACACACACATACACACACACACAGGTGGTTGTTGATGTAATAATGTATGGAGGCTCCTGCTGCTGCTGGTTGTTGATGTAATAATGTGTGGAGGCTCCTGCTGCTGCTGGTTGTTGTTGATGTAATAATGTGATGTAATAATGTGTGGAGGCTGCTGCTGGAGGCTTGCTGGTTGTTGTTGATGTAATAATGTGTGGAGGCTCTGCTGCTGCTGGTTGTTGTTGATGTAATAATGTGTGGAGGCTGGCTGCTGTTGTTGATGTAATAATGTGTGGAGGCTGCTGTTGGTTGTTGTTGATGTAATAATGTGTGGAGGCTGCTGCTGCTGGTTGTTGATGTAATAATGTGTGCTGCTGCTGCTGCTGCTGGTTGGTTGTTGATGTAATAATGTGTGGAGGCTCCTGCTGCTGCTGCTGGTTGTTGTTGATGTAATAATGTGTGGAGGCTGCTGCTGGTGGTTGTTGATGTAATAATGTGTGGAGGCTGCTGCTGCTGGTTGTTGTTGATGTAATAATGTGTGGAGGCTGCTGCTGGTTGTTGTTGATGTAATAATGTGTGGAGGCTGCTGCTGGTTGTTGTTGATGTAATAATGTGTGGAGGCTGCTGCTGGTTGTTGTTGATGTAATAATGCTGGGATTGTATTGTAAAAGGCACGACGCTGGGTAGAGCAGTGAGAATAGAGGTCTAGAGTCGAGTTATCAGGTTCACTGTGTTGATTCTGACTAGAAGCCAAGCTCATGCCAGACCTGGGAATGAGAAGCTGTTGGGGCTGTTATAGACATTATTGCGTAAGACAGAATAAACCTGCCTCTCGCAGACAATGCCTCGTTTATCAAGAAGCTTCGTATCGTATAACCAGAAATCTTCTGACAGACAAAGCCACGGAGGCTATGATTAAAACTGACTGGAGAACAGGGTTAGAAGTATAAACTAAAGCTTGGAAATATGTGAACAAACAGCCAATTTTCTGAGTACAACTAAATAAAGGTTGTCATTAGCTACTTGATCTTGTTGCACTTCGTTGCATTTCTGACAGCTGTAGTCACGTAAAACGGATTCTAAAAGTAGGGAAATTAGGGAACTGTACAAACGTTAAATAAAACAGTGAGTGTGTGAGTTCATGTTAAGGGTAAGGGTGAACTGTATGCCATTTTCAGTTTGACCTACAGATGAAAACTCCCCACTGTCACACTCACAGTTTTTTGTTCTGCCTGTCGTGGTTCCCTCTGTGAAGGACGAAGTACAGACACTTGCAGGTCAGGTGTAGAGACTGCGGTTTTTCAGCTTGTTTACAGTCAACATGTTCCGTTAGGCTCTGGGATATCCACATGTGGGACAGGTGCATGGGACAGCCGTCACCTCGCCTTCCTGTGGCAGTCGAGATCCTATGGTCCTAGAGGGAGACTGCTGCAAGACGCTGCTGAGGAACTCTGGACTGGACACTGGACACTGGCGGAGGAACTCTGGACTGGACACTGGACACTGGCTGAAGTACTCTGGACTAGACACTGGGCACTGGCTGAAGTACTCTGGACTAGACACTGGACACTGGCTGAGGAACTCTGGACTGGACACTAGCTGACTGGACACTGGACACTGGCTGAGGAATTCTGGACTGGACACTGGCTGAGGAACTCTGGACTGGACACTGGCTGAGGAACTCTGGACTGGACATTGGCTGAAGTACTCTGGACTAGACACTGGACACTGGCTGCAGTACTCTGGATGGGACACTGGACACTGGCTAAAGTACTCTGGACTAGACACTGGACACTGGCTGAGGTACTCTGGACTGGACATTGGACACTGGCTGAAGTATTCTGGACTGGACAATGGACACTGGCTGAAGTACTCTGGACTAGACACCGGACTCTGGCTGAAGTACTCTGGACTGGACACTGGCTGAGGTACTCTGGACTGGACACTGGACACTGGCTGAGGTACTCTGGACTGGACACTGGCTGACACTAGCTGAGGTACTCTGGACTGGACACTGACTGGGGTACTCTGGACTGGACACTAGCTGCGGTACTCTAGATGGACACTGGCTGAGGTACTCTGGACTGGACACTGGACATTGGCTGAGGTTCTCTGGACTGGACACTGGCTGACACTAGCTGAGGTACTCTGGACTGGACACTGACTGGGGTACTCTGGACTGGACACTGGCTGAGGTACTCTAGATGGACACTGGACATTGGCTGAGGTACTCTGGACTGGACACTGGCTGAGGTACTCTGGACTGGACACTGGCTGGAAGTACTCTGGATGGGACACTGGACACTGGCTGAGGTACTCTAGATAGACACTGGCTGAGGTACTCTGGACTGGACACTTGACACTGGCTGAAATATTCTGGATGGGACACTGGACACTGGCTGAGGTACTCTGGACTAGACACTGGACACTGGCTGAGGTACTCTGGACTGGACATTGGACACTGGCTGAAGTATTCTGGACTGGACACTGGACACTGGCTGAAGTACTCTGGAGTGGACACTGGACACTGGCTGAGGTAATCTGGACTGGACAATAGCTGAGGTACTCTAGATGGACACTGGCTGAGGTACTCTGGAGATGGACACTAGCTGAGGTACTCTGGACTGGACACTAGCTGAGGTACTCTAGATGGACACTGGACATTGGCTGAGGTTCTCTGGACTGGACACTGGACACTGGCTGAAGTATTCTAGACATGGACACTGGCTGAGGTACTCTGGACTGGACACTGGACATACACTGGCTGAGGTACTCTGGACTGGACACTGGACACTGGCTGAGGTATTCTGGACTGGACACTGGACACTAGCTGAGGTACTCTGGACTGGACACTGGACACTGGCTGAGGTACTCTGGAGTGGACACTGGACACTGGCTGAGGTACTCTGGACTGGACACTGGCTGAGGTACTCTGGACTGGACACAGGCTGAGGTACTCTGGACTGGACACTGGACACTGGCTGAGGTACTCTGGACTGGACACTGGCTGACACTAGCTGAGGTACTCTGGACTGAACACTAGCTGGGGTACTCTGGACTGGACACTTGACACTAGCTGAGTTACTCTGGATTGGGCACTAGCTGAGGTACTCTGGACTGGACAATGGACACTGGCTGAGGTACTCTGGACTAGACACTGGACACTGGTTGAAGTTCCCAACGGAGTAGGTACAATGCATTCAGAAAATATTCAGACTCCTTGACTTTCTCTCAAAACATTATGTTACAGCCTTATTCTAAAATAGGTTAAGTTGTTTTCCTCATCAATCTACACACAATATCCCATAATGACAAAGCGAAAATAGGTTTTTAGACATTTTTGCGAACTAAAACAGAAATACCTTATTTAATTGATTGGACATGATTTGGAAAGGCACGCATCTGTCATGCTACAGTTGACAGTACATGTCAGAGCAAAACCACGCCATGACGTCAAAGGAATTCTGAGACAAGATTGTGTTGAGGCATATTTCTGGGAAAGGGTACCAAAAAATGTCTGCATCGTTGAGGGTCCCCATGTTCACAGTGGCCTCAATCATCACCAAGAACCTGATGGTCACTCTAACAGAGCTCCAGAGTTCCTCTGTGGAGATGGGAGAACCTTCCAGGAGGACAGCCATCTCTGCAGCACTCCACCAATCAGGCCTTTATGGTAGAGTGACCAGACGGAAGCCACTCCTCAGTAAAAGGCACATGACAGCTCGCTTGGAGTTTGCCAAAAGGCACCTAAAGGACTCTCAGACCATGAGAAACAAGATTCTTTGGTCTGATGAAACCAAGATGGCCTCAATGCCAAGCATCACGTCTGGAAGTAACCTCGCAGCATCCTTGATGAAAACCTGCTCCAGAGCACTCAGGGCTTCAGACTGGGGCGAAGGTTCACCTTCCAAAAGGACAATGACCCTAAGCACACAGCCAAGACAATGCAGGATTGGCATCGTGACAAGTCTCTGAGTGTCCTTGAGTGGCCCAGCCAGAGCCCGGACTTGAACCCGATCTAACGTCTCTGGAGAGACCTGAAAATAGCTGTGTAGCGATGCTCCCCATCCAACCTGATAGAGCTTGAGGGGATCTTCAGAAATGAATAGGAGAAACCCAAATACAGGAGTGGCAAGCTTGTAGCGTCCTACCCAAGAAGATTCAAGGCTGTAATCGCTGCCAAAGGTGCTTCAACAAAGTACTGAGTAAAGGGTCTGAATACTGATGTAAATATGATATTTCAGTTTGTTATTTTTAATACATTTGCAAAACA
>NW_024608477.1:0-7500 GCF_018296145.1 Oncorhynchus tshawytscha
TCTAACCACCATGTTCTAACCACTAGGTTCTAACCACTAGGTTCTAACCACTAGGTTCTAACCACTAGGCTACCAGTCGTACCTGTACAGCAGTATGGAACAGGGACGTTGTTAAGGTATAGAAGTCTGGATACTCCCCATCCAGACCTGGACCTTCTCTGACAAGCTTACTGACCAAATGGTGCGGACATAACGTGTGTGAATCATCTTCCCTTAGTTCAGCAGAGTCACATTGAATCTCCTGTCTGACCGAATCACCTGGTCCAGTTACTGATTCAGACAGCAGAGAGTTTTACAGCCCTGGGCTCCCAAAGAGGTGTGTGTGTGTGTGTGTGCGTGTGCTGTCATGCAGCGTGCCTGTGTGTGCGTGCGTATGTGTGTGTGTGTGTGTGTGTGTGTGTATCTGTGTGTGTGTGTGTGTGCGTGTGTGTGTGTGTGTGTGTCTCCCAAAGTGCTTTGAATTCCCCATGAACCCCTCTGTCTTTATCAGTAATCTCTGGCGCTGACTGAAACAGTTCAGGAACCTCAGTATGAACCTCTACGCTGACTGAAACAGAGGAACCTCAGTATGAACCTCTACGCTGACTGAAACAGAGGAACCTCAGTATGAACCTGTACGCTGACTGAAACAGAGCTCAGGAACCTCAGTATGAACCTCTACGCTGACTGAAACAGAGTTCAGGAACCTCAGTATGAACCTGTACGCTGACTGAAACAGAGGAACCTCAGTATGAACCTCTACGCTGACTGAAACAGAGGAACCTCAGTATGAACCTCTACGCTGACTGAAACAGAGGAACCTCAGTATGAACCTCTACGCTGACTGAAACAGAGGAACCTCAGTATGAACCTCTACGCTGACTGAAACAGAGGAACCTCAGTATGAACCTGTACGCTGACTGAAACAGAGGAACCTCAGTATGAACCTCTACGCTGACTGAAACAGAGGAACCTCAGTATGAACCTCTACGCTGACTGAAACAGAGCTCAGGAACCTCAGTATGAACCTCTACGCTGACTGAAACAGAGGAACCTCAGTATGAACCTCTACGCTGACTGAAACAGAGGAACCTCAGTATGAACCTCTACGCTGACTGAAACAGAGGAACCTCAGTATGAACCTGTACGCTGACTGAAACAGAGGAACCTCAGTATGAACCTCTACGCTGACTGAAACAGAGGAACCTCAGTATGAACCTCTACGCTGACTGAAACAGAGTTCAGGAACCTCAGTATGAACCTCTACGCTGACTGAAACAGAGGAACCTCAGTATGAACCTGTACGCTGACTGAAACAGAGGAACCTCAGTATGAACCTCTACGCTGACTGAAACAGAGAGGAACCTCAGTATGAACCTCTACGCTGACTGAAACAGAGGAACCTCAGTATGAACCTCTACGCTGACTGAAACAGAGGAACCTCAGTATGAACCTGTACGCTGACTGAAACAGAGGAACCTCAGGTAAAGTAACAGTGGGTGTTTCAACACAACCTTTGCTCTCTCTTCGCACAAACACACACACAAACACACACACACACATGAACATAGCTAAATAGATATGAACATCAGCTAAATAGATCAGGACTCACACAGACAGACTTATGATTGGCTAGTGTCAAGAGCTCTACTCCAAACTATATATATATAGATATCATCAGAATCCACACAGACAGACTTCTGATTGGCTAGTCAAGCTCTGTTCCTATAAATATATAATATATATATAGATATCATCAGGATCCACACAGACAGACTTCTGATTGGCTAGTATACACACACACACACACACACACACACACACACACACACACAACACACACACACACACACACATAGCTAAATAGATATCATCAGGACTCACACAGACAGACTTATGATTGGCTAGTGTCAAAACTCCAAACTATATATATATATAGATATCATCAGAATCCACACAGACAGACTTCTGATTGGCTAGTGTCAGAGCTCTGTTCCAAACTATATATATATATATAGATATCATCAGAATCCACACAGACAGACTTCTGATTGGCTAGTGTCAGAGCTCTGTTCCAAACTATATATATATATATATATATATATATATATAGTATGTGGACACCTCTTCAAATTAGTGGTTAATTCAGACACCCGTTGCTGAATGGTGTACAAATTCGAGCACACAGCCATGCAATCTCCATAGACAAACAACGGCAGTAGAATGACCCGTATTGAAGAGCTCAGTGACTTTCAACGAGGCACCGTCACAGGATGCCACCTTTCCAACAAGTCAATTTTTCAAATTTCTACCGATGCTAGAATCTTCCCGGTCAACTGTAAGTGCTGTTATTGTGAAGTGGGAAACAGACAGAGAAGCTCACAGAATGGGACCGCCAAGTCCTGAAACAGGCAACGTGTAAAAATGGCCCGTCCTCGGTTGCAATCACCACCTGGCTGTCCGATGGACGAATATGGATTTGGCAGGACGCCACACTGTAAAGTTTGGTGGATGAGGAATAATGGTCTGGGGCTGCTTTTCATGGTTCATGGTTGCCTTAGTTCCAGTGAAGGGAAATCTTAACACTACAGCATACAATGACATTCTAGATGATTCATTGCTTCCAACTTTGTGGCAACAGTTTGGGAAGGCTCTTGCCTGTTACAGCATGACAATTTATGTTTTAATTTATATACATTTAACCTTTATTTAACTAGGCATGTCAGTATAATGATGAGTCATTGGCATATATAGACACACATGCTTTACTTAGTGCCAGTGGCAGGTCAATAGTAAAGATTGAAAAAATAAAGGGGCCTAGACAACTGCCCTGGGGAACGCCTGATTCTATCTGGATTATGTTGGAGAGGCTTCCATTAAGAACAAATTCTTCTTTACAATGACGGCCCACCCCCTGGCCAAACTCAGACGACGCTGGGCCAACTGTACGGCGCCTTATGGGACTCCCAATCACGGCCAGGATGTGATACAGCCAAGGATTCGAACCAGGGACTGTAGTGACGCCTCTTAATTTTTAATTTTTTTTAAATTTTTTTTAAATATCCCTAATAATATATTATAGCAATACAAAATGGCAATAATATCTGATAAATATTTGTATGTGACCAATTACATTTGATTTTAAGAGATTTTAATTTTAAATATCCCCTAATAGTATATTATAGCAATACAAAATGTCAATAATATCTGATAAATATGTGTATGTGACCAATTACATTTGATTTTAAGAGATTTTAATTTTAAATATCCCCTAATAATATATTATAGCAATACAAAATGTCAATAATATCTGATAAATATATCTGACCAATTACATTTGATTTTAATAGATTTTATTATTATTTTAAATATCACCTTGCCATTTTGTATTGCTAATATATAGGAAACCAAAAATAAATATATTTAAAGTTTTATATATTCTGAGGAAATACTGAATGAAAAAACCTACACAGAGATCAGCGACGTCCGGAGCATTAAGACGAAACAACAGTCTAAATGCGACCAGTTATTCACATTGAAAACATAACATCTGTTCAACTGAAGAAAGGAGAAATGTTCTCCTGCATCGTATTTTATTATTCACAGAGTATGAGATGCACCGTACTCATTTGTCACAACACATCACAGTCTGTACATCTGAAGGTGAATATTTAAATATTAAAAATGATAAAATAACTGACAACAACTGAAAAGGGGATTTTTAAAAAATGTAAAAAAATCTTCGGCTGAGAGGTCATCCTGCATCAGCAATGTGAAATGACACTGGCTGACTGGCTGACTGACTGGCTGACTGGTAAACAGTCCATCTATGCTGTCCCTGAGGAAACCCTGCCATAGCTGCCATGCTCTGAAACGCCACTTAAAGACGAGACAGCAGGATGACTAATGGCTCTGAGGCTTTTACCTCCTTACTTCCTCTCCTTTCTGTTCAAAAAGACCTGGGATTCAGGCTGGACATCTGACTTCCTTTCAAAAAGACCTGGGATTCAGGCTGAACATCTGACTTCCTTTCAAAAAGACCTGGGATTCAGGCTGAACATCTGACTTCCTTTCAAAAACACCTGGGATTCAATATGAACATCTGACTTCATGTCAAAAAGACCTGGGATTCAGGCTGAACATCTGACTTCCTTTCAAACGACCTGAGATTCCTGAACAGACTTCCTTTCAGATTCAGGCTGAACATCTGATTCACTGGACATCTGACTTCCTTTCAAACGACCTGAGATTCAGGCTGGACATCTGACTTCCTTTCAAACGACCTGAGATTCAGGCTGGACATCTGACTTCCTTTCAAATGACCTGAGAACATCTGACTTCCTTTCAAACGACCTGAGATTCAGGATGGACATCTGACTTCCTTTCAAACGACCTGAGATTCAGGCTGGACATCTGACTTCCTTTCAAACGACCTGAGATTCAGGCTGGACATCTGACTTCCTTTCAAATGACCTGAGATTCAGGCTGGACATCTGACTTCCTTTCAAACGACCTGAGATTCAGGATGGACATCTGACTTCCTTTCAAATGACCTGAGATTCAGGCTGGACATCTGACTTCCTTTCAAACGACCTGGGATTCAGGCTGGACATGTCAACATGATAAATCCAAACAAGTGAAAGAGGAGGTGGATAGATGGATAGTTGATATGTCCCTCTCTGGAGTGTGTCCTCTCTAACACGGCAGGAAGCAGGAAGCAGGAAGCAGGAAGGAGACTGAGGACTGATGTTCTACCATGAGATTAGGCTTCATCTGATGTTAGGCTGGTCAAAGTAAAAGTAGCATTAACAAGGTGTTTAGAGAGAGAGAGGTGCAGGAAGGAGAGAGAGAAAGGGTGAGTAAAGAGAAAGAGAGAGGGTGTGAGAGAGAGAGAGAGAGACAGAGGCAGAGAGTGAGAGAGAGAGAGAGACAGAGGCAGAGAGAGAGAGAGAGAGGCAGAGAGCAGAGAGGCAGAGAGAGAGAGAGAGAGAGAGAAAGAGAGAGAGCTATCAGAGGTGACTGTCTCCTGATAAGCAGTTTGACTGTAGATTTAAGGATACGCACCATCAGAAAGCTCACCTACTGAGAGGCATCACAGAGACACGCTGACCCCCATTCTCCATAAGTCTCTCTCCTCAGACTCAATCACTACACCACGACGTGTTCCCAACGCTGACCCCCATTCTCCATAAGCCTCTCTCCTCAGACTCAATCACTACACCACGACGTGTTCCCAACGCTGACCCCATTCTCCATAAGCCTCTCTCCTCAGACTCAATCACTACACCACGACGTGTTCCCAACGCTGACCCCCATTCTCCATAAGTCTCTCTCCTCAGACTCAATCACTACACCACGACGTGTTCCCAACGCTGACCCCCATTCTCCATAAGTCTCTCTCCTCAGACTCAATCACTACACCACGACGTGTTCCCAACGCTGACCCCCCCATTCTCCATAAGTGACCCCCATTCTCTCCTCAGACTCAATCACTACACCACGACGTGTTCCCAACGCTGACCCCCATTCTCCAAAAGTCTCTCTCCTCAGACTCAATCACTACACCACGACGTGTTCCCAACGCTGACCCCCATTCTCCAAAAGTCTCTCTCCTCAGACTCAATCACTACACCACGACGTGTTCCCAACGCTGACCCCCATTCTCCAAAAGTCTCTCTCCTCAGACTCAATCACTACACCACGACGTGTTCCCAACGCTGACCCCCATTCTCCATAAGTCTCTCTCCTCAGACTCAATCACTACACCACGACGTGTTCCCAACGCTGACCCCCATTCTCCATAAGTCTCTCTCCTCAGACTCAATCACTACACCACGATGTGTTCCCAACGCTGACCCCATTCTCCATGGAAATTGTTTGCAAACACAATCATTGATGGGACCAGGGATGTGTTCCCAACGCTGTGTCATGTGACATGGATTGTTTGCAAAACACGGCTGTGATTGATGATGGATCGGGATTGGCCGGGCCGGCTGTGTCATGTGACTGATGGTTCAGGATTGTGTCATGTGACTGATGGTTCAGGATTGTGTCATGTGACTGATGGATCGGGATTGGCCAGGCCGGCTGTGTCATGTGACTGATGGTTCAGGATTGTGTCATGTGACTGATGGTTCAGGATTGTGTCATGTGACTGATTGTGTCAGTGACTGATGGTTCGGGATTGTGTCATGTGACTGATGGTTCGGGATTGTGTCATGTGACTGATGGTTCAGGATTGTGTCATGTGACTGATGGTGTCATGTGACTGATGGTTCGGGATTGTGTCATGTGACTGATGGTTCGGGATTGTGTCATGTGACTGATGGTTCGGGATTGTGTCATGTGACTGATGGGGATTGTGTCATGTGACTGATGGTTCGGGATTGTGTCATGTGACTGATGGTTGACTGATGGGATTGTGTCATGTGACTGATGGTTCGGGATTGTGTCATGTGACTGATGGTTCGGGATTGTGTCATGTGACTGCTGCAGGCGTATCAGGATCAGACTCACTATGTGTTGGATTACAGGGGATCAGATAGAGGGCTTTACCCACTGGTCCAATCAACACTGTCTCCATGTCATTTCCATTACGTTGAACCAACGTGGAATAGACGTTGAACCAACGTGGAATAGACGTTGAATTGGAGTCTGTGCCCAGTCGAGGGGAGACTCATTGTTCGTCAGCGTGTAGTTTGGTTGCTATGTTACTGTACGTTTGGGTGTAATTACATCGTTGAAGGAGATACACAGTTTATTATTTCACGAGTTAGTGGTTCAATCACTGTTTGTTATGGCAATATGACCGGACGAGAGACAGGAAACAGGAAACAGGAAGAGACCTACAGAGGAGTGACGGGGTGTGTGGTACGACAGTGGTATATTCTGCTCACAATAACATTGTTGCATTCAGACCGGCCTGGTTCAACTGTACAACAGGCGTGTCCTCTCACAAAACCACAAAAAAAAAACAGACCTCTTCAACCAGACATGAGCAGGAAATCCTGGAGAAACGTCTGACAGAATGAGGGCCCTTTTGGATGGATAACGGGATAATTAGCAGGGTTTTCAGTCTAGCTCGTTACCTCGTATCTATAGATGTCTGTTATAGTAAAGCAGAACCGGTGATTAGTCAGCCTTAATGTTCATTTCACTTAAAATAACGTGACGGAACTGTAGAAGTAAACACGAAGAACAATAGATGCATTTCAATGGAGAAGACAAGAGGGAAAGGAGATTCTCTCTGACTTCCAAAATGGCACCCTATTCCTTATATAGTGTACTACCTTTCACCAGGCCCCCATTGGTCCTCGTTGCAAGTAGAGAGAGAGAGAGGGGTGGGGAGGGGGTTCTATTTGGGATACAGAGTGTATATCTCTCTTATTGAATCTCTGAGTGACACTGTTGTCTTTTTATTTTAAATAAGGATTCAGTTGCATTAGTGTCCCACTTCCCGTATTGTCGCTTTGAGTCCTCCGGTAAAACTAGTACAGATCCCCTGGGGGGAGAGGGGGAGGG